>NC_067158.1:48453413-48753413 GCF_903995435.1 Acomys russatus
TAATCAAATAAACAAGAAAAGAATGATGAGGGAGGGAGAGAGGGACAGAGAGAGGGAGGGAGGAAGAGAGAAAGAGAGAGAGAGAAAAGAAAGGAGTAAAGGATCATAGCTATAAATACATTCAACAAACATCATCTTTTCAGAATATCTCTAACCTGTCAGCACTCTGAATACTTTGCCTTTTTATACTTAAGCTCACTTAACTAATTCAAGGCTCTGTTCTCTGCTGCTGTCCAACAAACTAAACAAAGATGATTCTACACACGACTAGCCCAAAGAAGCACAAAATCAAAAAGGAAGATTCTCACTGAATGTCTATTGGATTATAATTTTGTTATGTTAAAGTCACGGTATATTGAGTACAATTAATGCTCTAAAAGAGCTACCAGAATACTGATGTCTAATATCTACTAAGGATTTGGTTTTTGCCAAAATCCACAGTAGCATATAAAATGTAATATCACTTTAGCCACTGAAAAGTTAGAAAAGGAACAGAACAATAGAGAAGCAATAACTTTTATATTAATAGAACAAAATGTAGTAGAAGGTTCAATTTATCACTTCAGAATTTTTATGGTATTGTATTTTCATTTGCCCTTACCCTTAGTATTAAGTACTGCACATTCCAGCTAACAAAACTATGAATAGAAAATAACATTTGCACTATCAGTGATGGGAAAATGCTACCCTAGAATATTTAAACAGCTCACTTCGAAAATTGGCTGCCTTTGTTTAATGTCAGCATTTTGTGAGCCTGCTCAGTTCCCACAGTGACAGGAATTTTAGGAAGAAAATAGCCTCAGAGAAATAATTCAAACCCAACAAGCCTGAGTCTGAGACTGTTTTAATAGTTACACTGAGGAGAAATCTTCCTCAAGTAATTTCAAAACCTGTATATATTATATGTGAAATTGATTTCAGACACTTATTCAATTGATGGAGTTATTTAATAGAGGACTGGGGTTGTTGGGAAGTGACAAAAATAAACATTTTTGTCTCCATTCGAAATAAAAGCTTGAGGGTGTGAATAAATAAGAATTTTGGTCAAATGAGGTCTTCAAGGATGACTCTGAAGGCTTGGGTAACTTCCTCAAAGTTCTTTGAGCCTCATCTTCAACTACTATAGCTAAAATGCAAGTAATAAGGTTTTCCTTGTAGAATCATTGTTAGGAGACTCTGATGTATATTTTAATCCTAGATAAATATGCACTTCTTATCTTTCTAACTTTAAATAACACATTAAATATGTTAATAAATAGGAACAATAATAATAATATGTGCAGCAGGAATATATATCAGATACTTACGTCAAACAACGGAGAAGTAGATAAACTCAATTCACAATTCGGATTCCATAGTTGTATAGCCTGAACATTTCTAAAATTATGTCTGACAAATGAAGTCGCTTGTTCAACCAAGCCTGGCCTTTAAAAATGACAAGATTCAAGGGTAGAAAACTTTAGTCTATTTTAGCAATGTAGTAGGGTATTACCTGCTCAGAGAGCAGCCACAATTGATGTTTTCTGTAACTGATAAACTTTCTATGCTCCAAGAGCAACTGAGAAAATTTAGGACAATTAATGTTTTCTCTGAGGTTAATGATTATAAATTTCTGATAATGAATATAGTAGCAAAATAAATCCACTAGGTAGACAGACTTATGGCCTAGGAAGGAGAATATGGGAACTTAAATTTCTTCAAGCTAGGAGTATGGCTTCTACCAAGAAACTCATGATTGTAGATTATGATACAATATGAGATTTTCTTTGTCTACCGAAGAATAAATGTTTAGTATGCTTTGTCATGTATAATCATTTTTTAAGTAACAATGAAAGAACCACTCACAAATCAACATAGAAATAGAAAGAAGAGTGAGAAAAGAAGTGCTTTACACTGGAAAGTAAAGTCAGTAGTGAAACACAAGGGAATATACTTCATTTTTTGCTGAAATTGATTAGAGGAGAGAATTCAATATTTCCATTTGTGGCAGGATAACCAGTGAAGGAAAATATGTAAGTATAAGTGGTGAGAACTGGGGTACATTGTATTTGGAAAACACCATTCAAATAAAGTTTTAAGGTAGAAAACAAAAACAATCAAAAGAACTAAGATCTGAGTGAAGACAAGGAAGGAAAAAGGTCTGCTGTCTGAGCTAAAGATCATCTTATATTCCAGAAGTTGGAAAGTTGAACCACAAAGACAGGGCTCTGAAACTCTGTATGTATGTCTTGCATAAGAAAGAAAAGAGTGTTTAAATAGAAACAGATGTAAGTCTTTGCCAGACACTAAAGTCAAGTAGAATTAAAGTGTGTTAATTGATAAAGTTGTCCCTGTTTCAGAGTATACACAAAACTAAGTTTTGTGGATCCAGTAAAGATACCATAGGGAGGATGAGAATGCCAAACCCAAAATATATAGTTTCCATGAGAAAACCTCTCAAAAATAAGGGAATGACTAGATGAAAAAAACTACTATATGTGGATCACTGACTTTCCCATAAATACATATGCGCACATTGTTAAATACAATTTAAACCAAAATATATTAATATTAATAAGCCGGACAATGTCTTGAGCACGGAGTGAAGCAGGGTCATTAATTACACCTTTCCTAGTGTCCACACATAGTATAAAAACAACTTAACTTTCAGTTCAATCTTGATTTTGAAGTTACAAAAAAAGTATTACAATTATAGATGTTTCCATTTCTATTTTATTCTCCGCATATGTTAGAAAACCCAAGCAATGTTTATCATTAGTGTAAGCATATTTGAAGCCAAGTTGGAGGTTTTTATAGTGAATGCAGAAATGCTCAGAATCTGGTACTTTGTTTCAAATTTCTCCAATGAAGTTTGTGGTAAATTCTTGTTACTTTTCAAGATACAAAATTACTTTGATAAATCCCCGGTTTATTTATTCATTTATTTTTTTAGTTCATTGATTTTTCTCTATAAGATTTGAGATTAAGTTGGTTGTTTTGCTATTAAAGCTACAGTTATTAATATGTATACTTACAGATACCTTCTTGTAACATAATTAATTTACATTTGAATTGTAGAGCTGCATTTATATAATTACACTATCATATACACTCTTATTCTTATCTTAACACAAAATATATTTTCATATATCTATGTTCATATTTTTATATATTTATATTATTTGATACCTGAAACTGAATAGGTGTGACTCAGTTTCACATACAAACCAATGCTCCCTTCTGTGTTCATATTCAAGACTTAAAGGACACAATGAAAGCTAATGCTTGTGGCATCTGAATGCCTGAATTCAATGTTGTAAGGTAATGTATATACTCATGCATACTCAGGAATTTATATTTCAATTCTTTATGATTAAATAATTCCTCTTTCTCTTTATCTCATGGGAGATGACCATGTTACCTCCCATTTTTTGCAAGAATATTTATTTTATTCATGTGGGATTTCACAGAATCAGCATATTATTTCACTGGAGATAAGCACTCTGGGAAATGCGTTTACACACTGTATGCCACTAACTGCCTACACAGTTCTTTAGTGTCACTGGCATGGTCTTTCAGTTCACCTGAGTATATAATGTTTTTTCCTCATTTATTATAAATTAATCTCAAAATAAGCAATAATTTTGCCTATTCTTTTTTAGAAACCATTATGTGACATTTTCCCCTTTTTGTCTTATAAAAATTATTATTATATTTCTTTTTAACACATACATTTATATTATTACACATAAATAAAATAAACTACATACAGCAGGAAAAAACATGAAATAATGAGGAATTATTTGAGTGACTGTTCAGGCAATTTGGAAGATGCTAACCTGCCTTTCCAGTTCACTCAGGAATTAAGTTTTACTCCTTCTCAAGTCTCTGATGGGATTGAAGACCAGATAGTTTAGGCCCACATATGACTTTTCAGATGCTCTTTGTTTGACAGGGTGTTCCACTTCCACTCACCCTGGCTGCTGGCATCCCAGGTCAATGAGTGTTAAGTGCCCCTTATATCTGATACAGTAGTTTACAATACCTTAAATCTTATTTGAAATTGCATCATGATGGTGCATGCCATTAATCCCAGTACTTGTGAGGCTGAGACTGACAGATCTTAATAAATTTGAGGCCTGCCTTGTCTACACAGAGAGTTCTAACATAGTCAGGGCCACATAAAGAGATTCTGTCTTTAAAAAAAAAGGCAAACAAACTAAAATCCCTTATTTTGATTTTTAATTGTATGATTCCTAATTTATTCTTCTTTATGCCTATATTCATTACTGCTGAAATTAGTTTTTTATGACCATTTTGATTACATATATAATGTAGTTGCTAAATTTTTATATTTGCTTCTGTTTTCAAAGGAAGTGTTTCTTTCAAGAAGACCTAATCAGATGCCCTTTATGCAGTATTCTTTTCCATTTTTTGATTGACTAAAAGCCATAAGAAGAAAAGAAGCATGCACAGGCAGGCTTTAAACACATATTCACAAACTATGTAATTCCCTGGTGTAATGTTTATAATCAAAAGTGTTTCATAACTTGGAAGGTATCAGTGCAAAATAAAACCAGTGTAGCTTAGGAATTCATCAAAGAAATACCTATGTTAGCTATCAGGGCCTCATGACATCATCAGGGTTCTTCCTCCGTGGGGCAGTGGTAATGGTCAAGAGAGAACACACATCCTTAGTACTTTGCAAGGCCTGTTACTGCAAAGGCCAGTACTGGCAAAGGCCAGTAACATTCTCTCCTTTGACTTATGTTGTTGAAATCCTCTTCTCTCTCTCGAATGACACTAAGTAACATGAAAAAGATTCAACTCAGGGGTAGATGGCATCCTGTTCAAATATTAAAAACATATAAATTGAATGAATCCTTTGGGCCCAAAAATAATTTCTGAGTTGGTACCTAAACTTGGTAATATTTCATATGATACATAAGAATTTATTGTAGGAAAATTTGAGTTCTGCTGATTTCCCAAACGTAGCAGTAAGTTAAACAGAGAAGAGACCATCATATGCACATTAAGTCTGCCTTGCTAGGATCCTGGGAATTCTCATCTTGGATCAGACATATGTAAATTAAAGGATGAGCCTTCTTTATAAAATTGAATTGCTCATGGAGCAAATATTTCTTGACACTTACAGGAATCCTGGATTATTTGGAGCTATAAGAAAAAAGTCATAGAAAAAATAAAGTAATCAATTTATATAGCACAAACTCAATGTGATATTGGAATTCATTAGATAATTTTTTACCTAAAACTGTCATTAATATACATGTATGCATATGCATTTACTATATCATCTCTTTTTTTATTAATTTATTCATATTACATCTCAATAGTTATCTCATCCCTTGTATCCTCCCATTCCTCCCTCCCTCCCATTTTCCCCTTACTCCCCTCCCCTATGACTGTGACTGAGGGGGACTTACTCCCCCTTTAATGCTCATAGGGTATCAAGTCTCTTCTCTCTTGATTGTCCTAGAAACTAACAAGTATTTTTTAAAATTAGGCAAAATATATTTTATTTTATTTTTAAATATATTTTATTAATTTATTCATATTACATCTCAATTGTTATCCTATCCCTTGTATCCTCCCATTCCTCCCTCTCTCCCATTTTCTCCTTACTCCCCTCCCCTATGACTGTGACTGAGGGGAACCTCCGCCCCCTGTATATGCTCATAGGGTATCAAGTCTCTTCTTGGTAGCCTGTTATCCTTCTTCTGAGTGCCACCAGGCCTCCCCATCCAGGGGACATGGTCAAATATGGGGCATCAGAGTTCATGTAAAAGTCAGACCCTACTCTCTACTCAACTGTGGAGAATGTCCTGTCCATTGGCAATATTTTTAAACTTATTTTAAGATGTAAATTTTATTTTCAGTGTGTGTGTGTGTGTGTGTGTGTGTGTGTGTGTGTGTGTGTGTGTATGTGTGTGTGTGTGTGTGTACAATGTGTATGGCTGACTATATGAGGAGATCAGAGTACTACTTTTGGGCTGATGGTTCTCACATTTCACCTTATAGAAGCCAAGCTTCTTTGTTTAGGTTACTATGTATGATCCTGTGACTAGCTTTCCTGTGAGTTTTTGTAGAAGTCTCCTATCACCGCCTCCCATGTTGCTGTCTGAGTGTTGGGATTGTAGATCGTTTACCCCTGGTCTCAAATTTTCCATAGATTCTGGAGATAAACTTAGGGTCCTTAAACTTGCATAAAAGGTACTTTTACCCTCTGAGCCATTGTTATAATCTATGATAATTATTTTTTTAATAATTGCTAGTATAGATAGTAAATAATGAACATTTATTACTTGGGGGATAAATCTTTGAGTTGTTTTCTTTAAAAACTTGTCCCAAAACTACATAGATTTTCCTAATTTTAAATCCTAATTATCTAATGAACATAAAAGTTCATATATAGTATTCATTGAGTATGATTATGAGGGTGTATTTACATTTCTTAATAGTTTCTAAAATATATTAGCTAATATTTTTAAAAATAATTTTGTTCTAGAAATTAAAATATCACCATGGAGCAGCATTTTTTTAATCCCAGCACTCAGGTAGCAGAGGCAGGAGTATCTCTATGAGTTCAAGACCAGCCTATGCTGCATAGTGAATTCCAGAATAGTCATCAATCCATAGAACAGAGAGACCCTCTCTCAAAGAGTCCAAACACACATGCATACACACACACGTGTGTGCGTGTGCGTGCACTTGCACACACACACACACACACACACACACACACACACACCAGGATACACATTCAAAGAATGTTCCACACACACCAGTACACACATTCAAAGAATGGCCTTTGTATTTAGAGCTAGGTAGCACATTACTAACATTACCGTTTTACCTTTTATGCTATGTTCTTATTTAATTTGTAATATTTATAGGTAGAGTTGTGAACATTTATTATATATATGCATTCTGTCACCATATAATATATGGAGGATTTGTGGCAGTTCACTTTCAATTTTCTTTTTTTAAAGATATTTTATTAATTCATTTTCTAGTAGTTTTATTTTGTTTCCCTGGGAAGCCTGAGCTCAGCTCCTGGTGTACGTAGAACTTCTTTATCTACAATTCTCTTTCCAAAGTTGCCTAAATTTTCCTAAACTTCAAGTTATAGTTCAGTGATTTTTTTCTCTTGATGCAATAGTTATTAATAATTTACTTTTGATATTTCTGTGTAATATACATCAAACTTTCAGTATTTTGCTACATAAAGAATCCCTTCATCCAAATTAGAAAGAAAATCCTACTCAAAGAATTTCTATACAACTCCAAGGGCAGCTGGGAGCTGACGTTAGCCATACAGCTATAAACGGGCTCTCTTTGCCCTTCTGCACACCTATTTCATTGTTAATACTCATTTGTAAAATTTGTTTTATATTGCCATATATCTCCCAAAGTTTAATTTTCCAGAGGCTCAAAACAATTCACTTTCTGTATTTTCTAGTTATTAGTTCATACTTAATAAACATTAATCGATAATAGAACAAATGGATTCAACAGCCATTCAGAAATCTTTACTGAGTTCTGGAGTATATATTAAATAGATTTTTCCAAATCAAAAGGTGTCTTATATAAATTTCACGTATACTTCTTTCTTAGTACCCCACTTTACTATGAGGTAAATCCCTTAGTGGCCATTAGTATACATGTAATTCACGTTCTTTCTCTTGTTTTAATGAAATTGTCATTATAGAGAAAAATCATTCATTGCTCTGCATTTGCAATAACTTTATTGTACAGCCCGTGTAACTCTCTTTTATTAAAACTTAATTCAATTCAATATAATCCAAAACCAATTTAATGATCATTGAGTTCATTTTTCCTAATCTGATAATTGATGAGTTATAGGTTCCCATGTTATAACATAAGTTGATTTGACTTACAAAGAACAATACTGTGAGTGATCTCTCACTCAGTGTAATAACTCCATCATTTTTACATCTTTAGAGTCAGAATTTTTTACTTCCATTTGCCTTTCTCTATAGCTTTTCCTCCCTGACTTTCTTCTAATCTCACTGTGTTTATTTTCTTCTCCGTTTGTTTGTTTTTTGAAGAGTTTATTTTTGTGGATACCTACAACCATTTATGTTGGTATATATAGACAGCCTCTTCAGCTGAAATACTAGTGTAAAATTTGAGGTCTAACATCAGCTTTGTTTCAAGTTCTTCACTTCCTACCAGAACATTAATAGAAATATTGGCATTAAAATGGCTTTTGATGCATAGTGTAAATTTCCATATTGTAGTTGCTGTTGGTGGCATTGCTAGAGTTCACCCTTATTAAGGAATCCAGTCTTTTAAGCATCTTTTTACAGGTCTTTATAAATGTTTTCTCTTCCTGTATTCTGAGCTGAATATTTTAGTTAATTGAATCTTCCAGAGTTCTGCTCTATTTATTCAAACTAAAGATAATCCTTATTTGTTTTCTTTCTGTCTCTTTGTATAGAAATTTAGAAATTGTATTCAGATTATAATAAGATTCTAAATGATTGCCTAATTCATATAAATTTTATCAAATTGTTTTGAACATGTATTTACCCGCAGTGAATTAACTTGATTGAGATACAATCAATTTTCTTAGCTGCTTTGTAACTTGGCTTTGCTTCGTGGTTTACAAAGGAAAATAATAATAACCTGTTGTTACAAGACACTTAGGCTTTCTAAAATAAAGCTAATGAAATGGGGATTACAAGGTATGACTTGTCATAACTGATTATCATAATCAACAAAATTAGAAAGTTTGTAATTAGAGTAATACACTGATTAATATATGTTCCATTTGAGAGAAGGGCAGTAAAATCCAACAGAGAATCATTAGTTGGTCTTTGGAGAGAGGAACTAGAAAATGTTTCAATACATAGATGCTTCAATTTTTAATATTATTTTATGTGGAGAAGTAAATTTGAAATTTTCAAATGTATAAATTTTAAACTAGTAAGAAAAAGAGAAAATCTAGTTTACGGATGAATTGGTACACACAAATATTTATGATGTAAAGAGTACAACCTCCTTCCCAAAATTTTGAGCTTTAGCAACCATAAGAATGACAATATGTTTTACTGTTCAAATTTTATTTTTATTGTCCATTGTACTCCTAGAAGATTAAAATATATTAATGTTTTTATTAAAATATTATAGTCTCTATCATATGACCATTCTTATGAGTGGATGATGCTAGTACTCCAGGGAAAATTACATTGTTTTATAATCTATGAAATTTTTTAAAAAATTAAAAAATCTACTACTTTGCTGTATGTGTGTGTGTTGTATATAAACACATTGTTTTATAATCTCACTCCTTCTAAAATTAACTATTTAACCTGGTTATGGTTTGCCGGGCCTTATACTGCTGTCTGCCCAGGTGAACAAAAGATCTGAATTTAGAAAAGGCTGAGAACCCAATTTTCTTCTTAAAAAATGTGAATGTGTTTGATTTAAAAAATGTTGCCTTTAACAGGTAATCACAATGGCTTGTTACATAAGTTAATATTCTTCAGTTACTGATGGTTCATTAAAAAGAAGTGAAAATAACTGTTTAATGTTTTATTTGCTTTGAGCTTCTAGATGAAAATTTCCCCATATGCAAATGCCCCATTATAACTTATTGATTGCCTAAGAAGTATACTGTATTTACGTAAATATTCAGAGAGCTATTTGTCAACACCTGCCAGTTAAATGAAACTTATTTAAATATCTACTTGCCCATAAATTGGAAAACTGGTAATGATCACCTATCATTGAGTAACCATAACCTCTTTAATTCTGATCCCCTTCTAGTACACTATAGCTTAGAGGAACTCTCCGGATTGACATTTATATTTCTGATTTATATTATATGACATTTATATTTCATTCCATGTTTAGAATTTTTCCTCAAAAACATTGCCCTATACTTTAAAACATTGTCTTAGATGTTGCATCAGAACTCCCTGCTCCAGAAGACACCCTCTCAGATATATCTCATTCTCCCCCTAAATAAAAAGTAGGATTTCCTAGTTATTCTGCCTTGTAATGAAACTCACTTTTATTTCCATTGGAAACATTGCATTGTAGACTTTAACAATCTCTCATTGATTGTATTGTCAGTCTTTCAGCAAATATTCACTAATGGATTTCTATCTGCTAACATGATCATTCTTGAAATAAACTGTACAAACGTAAATTTTATAAAGAAACTTTCATTTTCCTTATCAAAATTTGTAGTAGAATACTCTGCAAAGTCTTTCTGGGACTCACAGTGATAATTTTGGAAGATGTGAAATCCTATGTAGGAAAACATAATAATGAATTGCTATACCAGACTGTGATTCTGAGCTCTTTCTTACGTTATTGATCAGGAGAAAGTATAGACATAGCTTGTTCTGTTAGGATGAATGGAGGCTGAAAGTTCACAGCAAAATATATTACTTTAATTTCAACACCAAAGATCATTAGTAATCTCCCCAAAGCCTTATTATCTTGTAGGTTATAGATCTAGAATAATTCTCTCTCTCTCTCTCTCTCTCTCTCTCTCTCTCTCTCTCTCTCTCTCTCTCTCTCTCTCTCTCTCTTCTTTCTTGTCTTTCTGTCTCCTCTCTTAAGAAACTATTTGGATTTTTGAGGTGTTTTTTTGTTTTCTTTTTCTTTCTTCCTCCTTTTTTGATGGAGATGGAGGTCACAGGGCAGAGAGTGGACCTGGGAGGATTAGGAAGTGAATGTGATCAGGGTGTATTATGTGAACTTCCATTTAAAATATTAATTTGGAAAAATAAAATTAGTTTATAAAATAATGATAAAGACATAATTCCTTTTTCTCATCATTTGCACTCTAATCTCAAGTTCCTCCAATTTTACCACCTAGACTATCAGGCTTGTATGGCAAGAGCTTTTACCTGATGAGCCAAGAGCCAACTGAAGGGACTTTCTTTGGGCATATCATAAATTATTTAAAAATAGTTCCTTAGTGACATTTAATACTTTATTATTTTCCCTTGAATGGGACCATTTTGCTATGTCTTTGGATGTTGTGTGTGTGTGTGTGTATAAAACTAATGCAGTCACTCTGAAAATCATATTTCTCTTCCCTAGTTTGTATTGGCCTGTGTTCTGGTTTTATTCATTTCTTTCATTTTATTATATTTCCTTCTATACTAACAATGATTTTTGAAGTATAAATGAATGCTTTCTTCATCTTTTCAGACCTTGTATGCCTTTATGGGTACACAAGCCACTTTCTACATTTTTTTGTGCAGATATTTCCTTTCTATATTGTCTGTCATTTCAGAACTAAATAAAAATAACAACAATAACAACAGCAACAACAGAAACCAAAAGCAGTGGGTTAAAGGAGAACAAAAAAAGGGGCTTGTCTTTCACATTACCTAGAAGTATCTTCAGGTAGATGGAGAGAAGTTTGCAACAATGAAGGCATGTGCAAAATATTGCTCAATACTTGTCCTTGCTACACCAAGGTGATAACATGCAGTGATTAGCAAAAATCCCTGCTATTTAAAGTACAAGGTGACCCTTTTTCAAGTGTACTGTCTTAAACCATACAAAGTAAGTTAGAAGGTTGTGATTCTGTGTTCCCCAGCACTTCTGCCTTGTTGCCACCATGGCCGAGCACCACTCCGGAAAGGTGTCTCTCCGGCAGGATGGTCAAGGCCCTTTCGGCTTCTGGGTGGGTAGAATCTCAGCATCTCACATTCCACTTTTCTCAGTTACCTCTAGAATTCTCAGGTAGGGGTCCCAGAGCAAGATTCATCTCACTGGTCTTCGGGAAAGGGTTCCCACAGTGTGGTACAGTTACCAGTTTTTAACTCAGACATTCCAAAGCAGGCGATGATACCACAGTGTTGCAGCCCTTTGGTGAAACGGTAGTAAAATGTCAGAGGATGTAGATAGATATTGTGCCTTACTAGTTCACAGCTAGAAGAAAAGTTGGCAGTCAGCAGCACACCTCTTCAGAGGTGACCAAGGCAGCCAAGCCCCAGGTGTCCAGCTGCCAATTCTTCAGGGGAGCCAGTCCTTCCCCAGAATAAATGACAAGGCTCAGATGGTCATGGTGCAGGAATGGGGTATGAGAGCTTTTATTTTGTGAATCTGGGACTTTATAAACCTTGGGCAATAGGAAGGCGTGGGGAGGAATGCATTTGATATGCTGGGGTTAAGACTGCTAGGGATACTTCATTTACATGCAGTGGTACATTCCTATTGTAAAGAGAGGAACACAGTAATTAGTTATCCTATAAGTAGGGGAAGAACTCCAGGTATGAGTTAAAGGTCATTTGCTGAAAGCCAAGGTCTCAATAGGATTCAGGCTCCCCAGGTTAGGCAGTGGAGAGGGAGCCCTGCTGCCAAAGGGAGTCCATCATTTTACACCAAGCTCAATGGCTAACTGCAAATGCTAGACTTCAGACATCAGAGTTTTCGGACAGAATGTAGGTCACATTCCTACAACAACACTGAGTTGAATTATACAAATTCTGTTTGAGAAAATGTCATCTAGAAATGGAGACAGACTTCTATTGATCCTTCTTCCACCATCTCCCCCCAATCCTGTGGACCATGTTTTAGGACTTGTAAAATCACATAGCTATGTCTCAAAGACATTTTCAAATTATAAGAGTAGTTATCCTTTTCAGAAAATTATGTTAATATTTCTGATACACATGATTATAAAGGATACAAGGGTTGGTGAGATGCCAGAGGGTAAAGTTGTTTGCTTCTGTTCCAGTAGACCAAACCGTAGCTCTCAGAATTGACACTGGACTGTGTACACATACCTGCAAGCCGTATTCAGGGGATCTGATCTATTTTACAGACCTCCACAAATGCCTTTACCCCTGTAGCATAAAATAACATAGACATAGACATAATGTTGTGCCATATTAATCTCACATCCCCAAATGATATATACCTACCATTTTCCTTGTGCTTATTATAAAACATAGATGAAAAAAATACAGAAAATTAACGATTCTCAAGTTGCATACTTGTAGGATTTAACTCAATTTGCATTCCCAGCACTGTACATTCATATAAACCTGGTAGATTAGTAAGTGGATAAAGGAGACCTCTAAAAGGAAGGAGATATTTTTAGTGTATTAGATAAAACATGGGTATGCTTTAAATAACAGCTCCCAAATACTTTAGTCCCGCAACCAAAACTTAGTCATTGATTTAATAAGAGTAATAGTTATCTAGTTATACATAAGACATTTGAGTCTCCATGTGATAGACAAACACTTCTCAATGAAAAGAAGAAAGCACATTGTATAAAGATTCTTATTTCTTTTCTCTCAGTCATTTCAAGGGTGACACAAAACTCAATTAGCTGTTGAAATGGCAGGCAATGAAAAATACAATTTGAATAAGAAGGGAAATGTTTTCTGAGGGTGAAAGAGCCAGACCTGAAGGAGAAAGAAAATGAAAACTAAATTTTAGGTAACCCCCAATCCAATTACTTTTCTCTTGAGTTGAATCTATACTTTTATTCTTATGTGATGACTTCTTGATTGACTTGTTTCTCTATTTCTGAAATAGTAAAAGAGATGTTTTCCAAAGTCAGCTTGTTACAGGAAGAGCTCTGCTAATGCGAATCAAATGATGCTTGATGCTTCAGTTATTAGCAACTGGGTCTAATTACAGCTATAGTGGAGAGAAGCAATGAAAATACAGACTCTCACTCTTGTTTATAAGGGAAAATTTTAAATATACTCACAATTAATAAGACTACTTCAATGACCTATATATTTAAATTCAAATATTTTAAAGTATTCTAAAACTGTAAAATGACATTGGCAAATCATATGTTCCTCTCTTTAAAAATTCAAAGCAAGTTTATCTAGTGATTCCAATATCCCAGTTTATCACGGCTATAAGAATAATTGACATACTAAAAAGAATCTGTTTTCTTATTACATCAAATTATTGAAATAAGAAACATCTCAGTTATGTGATAAGTGTTTTCCTCTGATTAATTTCCCCCAGAATTTACTATACTGCTTACGACAGAAAATATATGGAGCCTGCTGTTATAATTTTAAACACAGATTTGTTAACTATAGAAAATGAGATTGCATGCTTATGTGAATTTAAGCTATAAAAACTTGTGCATAATTACAGCAACTTTTTCTTGCTTACTATTTTGGGTTGTCCTATTCTAGGTTATGGATACCCAGTAAAGTAAACTACAATTGTTTTTCATATCCTTATATTCTTAGTATTTCTTATCCCTTTAAAATTTCTTATCAATAAGTCTATAAGTCTCAATTACAACTCGGTAAGATTTTTGGAAAAAATAGTAAGTATTTTTGTATAGCTAATTAAAAATAAGTTATAATTTTTGAAAAGTTTATCACTGAATTCTGCACAAGTCTCAAGTGTATCTTGATGGGACTTCTGGTATGAAGTATGAAATATTTTTGGGTAGCTTATTCAAAATTATTTATAGACATCTTATTAAAGATATATTTAGTGAAAAAATATATTTCTCAAGTTCAGAACCACACTTAGTATTTTTATTTCTGTGATTTACTTAGAGATAATGAAGTTCAAGAATTATAAAAAAATTATATCTATAAGTGTAATAATATCTATATATTTACATATAAATATACATATAGATAAATATAATTTTATACATTTATATGCATATCTATATGTATCTATATGTATAAATGTATTTGTATGTATATACACATATCTACATCTGCATATAAATGATAGTGAAATAGATAGATAGGTACTCTTTGTGTTGATTAATTTCCTATCATACACTGAATACTATTTAAATAGTCTTAAGGTCAGGTTTAAGCAGACTCTCTGAGCCTCTAAGAAATCCTGAGTTTGTGGTATTGACATATACAAAACACACCAGAAGATGAGATCTGCTCTTGATCTTTTATTAAAATAATATTTTATTGATTACAACAACACCTATTCCTCTACTTAGGGAAAGAGAAAAAGGATGGAATAAGTAAAACCGGTAGGTCCATTTCTCTTGTTATATCAGGATTCATGTATTGAGTGGTTAAGAAAGAAAAGAGGTTTGTTTTCACTCATAGTCTAGAGCCTGAACTGTCCAAGATCAAGTCCATGCATCTGAGAAGGATTTTGACTTGCTTTTTTATCATGGCGTAAAGGGAAGGACAGATCATCCATATAAGGAAACAAAATTTCAACACAGTTCTTTAGTAACTAATCCAGTGCAGAAATAATGAGAATTCACCCCCAGAGAAAGAAATGAATCCCTTTTAATGACAGAATCAACTATGGTTATTCTTGCCTCCCAACAATGGCGTCACTGTAATCAAAGTTAAACATGGGTTTTGGTAGAAACAAAATCCATTACCCTCTAGGAATAAAGTTGAAGAAGACAACTATAAAGACCTGTACTCAAGTGACCCTAAAATTCTCCTGTTGAAGGATGGTTGATCCCATTGTGATCCCTGAGATTATGAACTGTAAGAACCTGTCTTTTGTTCGATGTGGTTGACCCTACTCTACATACGAACCTGCTATCCAGCTCAAAATGACGCTAAATTGTGATGCAGGTACCTCTACCTCCCACCCTCTGTTATTTCAGACTTATAACTATAAGTTGCCTTTCTATTATAACTAATTGATGCTGATTTGAGAAAGATGTTACAGAGATAGGTCAAGTTTAGAATATTACTGCATCTCAAAAAGCATCTCAAGAAATGAAATGGCCCTCTGAAGTATCATAACACCTGTTATATGAATCAAAATAATTTAAAGTAGAAAATGTTATTTTTATGTTCCCTATAGAATGTGCTAATTCTAGTTGAAAACAGTATCTTACCTATTTCTCTGTCCTGTCTTTTTAGAAATAGGTCTTAAGTCAAATGAAAATAAATCAGATTAGGGATTAGCATATTTTCCAATTATCATAGAAAAATTAGCTTTTCTCCAATGATACTGTTGTCGTATGTGAATTCCAGGGCCTACAATGAACCAGATGTTGTCAATTGTGTATTTTAAATTAAGTAAAAAATACCTTTTATGCTTGGTACTATATTCTATCAGTCTTTCCCAAAGAAAGCATGAAAATCTAAATAATATTTCTTAAGGTCATAATGCCAGAAATTTCCAGGTTTGAGTTTTATTACAGTGTATAATATTATCAGAATCTTAGAATGTTTTACTGGTAGTATATTAAAATATGCTAAAATACCATGAAAATATTGCTTTTTCTCTGCTTTGGGGGAGATATACATTAAGTCCCTTAATGAACATGTTATCTGTGATTATTCTGAACAATTTATTTACAATTAAACAAAACAGAATCTGTATTGACCACCTGGGCCAGTTGGCCAAAGGAATTGCTGTCCTCTGTTTTATTCCTGTCCGTCTCAGCACTTGAAGTCTCTAGGGCATCTTGTTGGTCTTAATCATAAATTGAAAATGAGAAGCGGAATAATTAAAGAGCAAACTGTAATTATGAGCCAGACCTAAAGGGACTAAGACTAACATTGAGTATAGACCTTCAGTTTCTTATTAGTGCATTTAGGATTAGCTATAAACAGCCTTGTTAAACCCAATTAAATAGTTCATCAGAAGAATTTTTCTCATTAGCACAGGCAGAGTGACTTGACTTTTAGAACTATGTGGCTGCTTATGCATGAATATTGTTCAACATTGAGTTTGTCTTCTAAGACAAGAAAAAATATTTTAATCATCCCAGGGCTATTTAAAAGTCTTCCTTGACAAACTGGCCTATACAAGTTTTTATATGTTTTTAGAAATGCCCTCTGTTCCAAGGAGGAGTAGAAGTCTCTAAAACTTGACTTGAGGTGAAGGGAATTAAATAGTGTGATGATCTACTGAGAATTGGCTCGATAGGCTAATCTATTTGAATATTTGATTCCAAATTGGCTGACCTGTTTGGGAAGAATTAGGAGTCACAGCCACATTAGTGATGATGTGTCTCTGGAGGCGTGCTCTAGGGTTTGCAAAGCTCACACCATCACCAGTGAGCTCAGTCTTTCTGTACCTTCCGCCTTTGCA
This sequence comes from Acomys russatus, assembly GCF_903995435.1. Taxonomy (NCBI): domain Eukaryota; kingdom Metazoa; phylum Chordata; class Mammalia; order Rodentia; family Muridae; genus Acomys; species Acomys russatus. The sequence goes on from NC_067158.1 coordinate 48,470,439, forward strand.
TCAGAGGTATGCTCTCAACGACTGCTTCATTGCCAAGGCATCCCTGTCTGCTGCCATGCTAGCTGTCATGATGATCATGGGCCCATCCTCGGAAAATGTAAGCAAGCGCTGAATTAAATGCTTTCTTTTATGAGTTGCCTTGGCTTTTGGTGTTTTGTAACAGCCATAGAAAAGTAACTAAGACACAGATAGCCTCAAACAAAAATGTACTTCACAGGCAGATGGAACTAATTTGTTCAGATAGCTATCACTTTGTTTTAGTACTGGCAAGTTTTGTATCTACAGAAACATTTGAGAATAGCATAGTAAGAGGTCTGAACAATTTCTGCTTTACAATCTTGTTTTGTGAAGCAGTGGTACTAAAATGATTTGATCTGTGGGCTTTTTTTTTTTTCAAATATGTTGGTGCTTATAAAACTTGAAGAAGCTAATGCACAACAGCTGTTGAAACAGACTGAATGGTATTTTGGCAAATATTTTCTGACTACTAACTGATGTATATGCATAGAAATCTTCATGTTGTCTACCTTCAGTTTTATCAAAAATATGCAATTAATTTCTTTCCTAATGTTTGTATTATATTCAGCATTATTCATGTATAATGATTAACAAACAATATTATAGCTTATTTCTGTATCAAGGATGTTGAAAATATTTCTCAGTGGGTGTTTTTTCTATAATATTTTGTAAGTAAACTTTGTTTTAGAGAATACAGTTTAAGTAAATTTTATTGAAGGCTTCCTAGAGTTGAGGTTTGAAAATTCTTTTTTTCAAATGTCACAGGAAGTAAATGGAGGGACAATAACTCTAAGGTTATGAGGGCCCAGGGCATGCAAATTTGTAGAATGAGGACTTGAGTTTATTTCGAATGGTGTAAGGAGTGAACTGACTTCCAGTTTGTTCTCTGTTTTCACATATACATACTTATAAATACACATGAGAAATATATATATGATTAAATATATATTTGACCACATATATGTAATTAAAAGAAATAATTTAAATTAATTGTTTTATAAAGAGCTTGATTAGAGGTACTGTTTATGAGTGGTTAACTGCTTCTAGAAGTGATTGAATTTCAAACTCAAATACCAACATCAGCTTCAGGATACTTCCTTATGAATTTTTTTCAGAGATCCCTCAGAAACTCCCCAAACAATAAAGGCAATTGTCACTGTTCTTGGATGTTCCCCAGTACTAGATTTTAATATTACTTTGTTAAATTTCTACAGCCCCTATGGAAATCAGTGCGGTAATTCCTTAAGAATATGAGAATCTATATAGCTCGAGTGATAGCACTCTTGGAATTAACCTAAAAGATGCTTCATCTTACCACAGAGAAACTTGCTCAAACATGCTTATTTCTGCTATATTCATAAGAGCCAGAAATTGAAAACAACATATATATATATATATATATATATATATATATATATATATATATCATATCCCTCAACAAATGGATAAAAAATGTGATACATTCACATAATAGAATATTACTTAGCCATTACAATGAATTGATGATATTTGCAGGTAAATGGAAAGAACTAGAAAAATAGTTATGAGTACAATAACTCAGACCCCAAAATAAAAATGTCATATATTTACTTATATGTAGTAATTAGCTCTTTAGTCAATGATAACCAAGTTGTGGTCCATAGAACCATAGAAGTTAGTTATAGAGTAAGGTAGCGAGATGAATCTCCCTATGAAAGGGAGATAGAACAATTAGGTATGGATACGCGTGCGCGCGCGTGTGTGTGTGTGTGTGTGTGTGTGTGTGTGTGTGTGTAATGGGTGGATCAAGTGGAAAGGGGATCAGAAAACGATAAAAAGGAGGGAGGACAGGGAGAGACAACTAAAATTAAGGGCTATTTGAGGGGCATAGTATGAAAATTTTACTATATATATATAAAATTATATGAAGGCAATCTAAATGAAATCTCTAAATAATGGGGCAACAGAGTACCAACTGGCTAGTTTTATAACCAAATGAAGTTTTCAGTACTGGCATTAGGTTATGTTTAATTGAGTTTTTGACCAAAGTCACCCATTGGCACACCTAATAACCCAAGCTGTTGCCAAGGCTATATGTTGATTATCAGAAACAGACTGCAAGGCTCCATTGCTGAAGATAGCACCTACCCAACTCATTGAACATGGAGAAGTCATGTTGTTGCCTACATAGAGCCTTCACTCCTATGTTCTAGCATATTTGACAAAGGCAGATTACCAAAGGACAAGTAAAAACACCAACCCAGCCACAAAACCTTTGATCTAACAGTGGTGCTCTGTCTGCAAGATATGCTAGGGCAATGGTAGCACAAATCTCCTGTGTTGTGGAAGTTTTGATTTATATGTAAGTATGTTTTTGTTTTAATCTCAGGTGTTGGCTATATGGGCTGTTCCAGTTGATATTTGTCAGCTATGAAGTGCCTTGTGCAGGACCGTGGTCTCTCCTGGGGCAGGAGGGGGAAAGCCAGACCCAGAGAGAGGCTGGCGGCTTTGAGAAAGAAGAAGGCTTCTGGTGTTTTCCCCCTGTTGCTTCTGGTTGGTTTTGATGCAGTTGGACGACAAGAAGTTGGAGATATTGAATATTGGAATTGCCCCAATGAACCCAATGACCGTGAAAAGTAAGAAGTAGCTAACAAAAGCTATGCCCCCTCTCCCCAGTAATTTTCTTTCACTCCTACCTGGTTTTAAAGTGTTGGAAGGAATTGGGGTAAAGAAGGGAAAAAGAGATTTGAGAAACCCAGAATAAAAATAAACTTTAGAATTATGCCAACCCTTCTGAGATTAACCAACTAAGATCTGATTTGACTTAAAGTCTACTTTATGAGATGGAATCCCTACCTGGTGCTGCTTGGGTGACAGAATTCTACAGTATTTAGCCCAGGTGACCTAGTGTAAAACCAAACACTACCTCTTTCTTAAATAACAATAATATGTTTCCTAATGATCTTCTGATATCCTCATAGATCGGTGCTTTGCTGGCCATCTTCATAATGCTTCCTCCTGTAGCACATGGCAACTGCTTTTGGAGGTACATGGAAGAGGATTCAGAAAGTGTAAGAGTTAGGGTGGATGGAGAGCACACATACACATACACACACACACACACATGCACACACACACATCAATATTAGCAATGCACATATGAACTCAGAGACTGAGGCAGCATATACAGGGCATAGATGGTCTGCATTAGATGGTGGACACATGCTAGCACAGAAACTATCTCCAATTGGTAATCATTTACAAATAAAAATGCAGTTTTTTCCAAGGGCGTATCACTGGGTAAACAAACTACTCTTAAGGATATAATGCATGTCTATGGCCACCAGAAAATTAATTCAATTGCATCTTTGGAGATTCATTGTCTTATAATGACATGTGATTTTTTAAATTCCAATTCAATTTATTTGTATTTGTGTTTGTATTTTATTATGTGTACATTTTCTTTCCCCCCTTATAAGCCCTTTAGGTATATACTATGGCTTCCTGTTTAGTACTTTTATGGGAATCCTGAGTGTGTGAACAAGCATACCCCTAAGTGTATATTTATGTACCTTGGGCTTTTTTGTTTTTGTTTTATTTATTTTCCCTATTCTTTTTATTTTATTATATTATTATTATTATTATTATTATTATTATTATTATTATTATTATTATTACTTTATTCTGCTTCAGAAACCAATATGTATTATAATTAGACACAGAAAGGGATAGATCCAGATAGGGAGGTGAGGAAGAGCTAGGATAAACTAGGAAGAATAAACTAGAGCTAGGAAGGGCAACTATAATCATCATATAGTATGTGAGCAAAAATACATTTGTGATAAAAAAAAAAAAAGATTATTCTGCTGAAGATGCCACATACCCTGGATACAAAATACAAAGAAGTCAAGGTGAAACTGAGTAGAAACTCCATTCTTCTTGGCTAAGTTCATAGTGCTAGAAAGGCTGTTTGGTGAGGAAAAGTCACCAGAATCACACCCATTGTAGACACTGACTGTTAAAATACTGAGCTTCTTGGCAGACACTAGTGCAGTAATGTCATAGATATTCTAGGAGAAACCAACCATTTCCTAATTTGATTTTACTAACTAGAAGAAAATATACCAAGCATAGTAGTAGAATTGATGCAATGCCAAAGGTCAGAAAATTCGCCAGTCTAATGGGAGACTATAATGTTTATCCTTTGCTGAATGGGCATGTCCTTAAGCACGGTTAAACACATATGTTTATGCTGATAAAACACTGAAGCTGCTAGCCTTCCCAGACAAACCTCTTTCAACTCTTTCAACAGTAGATGATACTCAAAATACAAACTATTAAGGGCTTAGAACCAAATGAGATATTTGTGTGAACCCCTTCCTAGGTTCAGCGAACATCCTTGGAAGACAGAAAAGTCGTAGTGCAGCTAAAGGTGGATAACAGTATAGTCTACCGTTGTCTTTTGGATATAGTGTCACATGGTGTTATTTTGGATATGATAACTTCATTACAATCAGTAACACAATGCTGGATCTATATAGTCTTTGGCATACAAAAGCGGGAATGAGACCATAAGGGAAACAGAGAACATGAATGTGATAAAAGAATGAGAAATAGAGAAGTATGGAGGATTAATTTGATCAAGTGTATTGCATAAAAGATTGATATCGCACAAAACACAAAGTAAAATAATGAATAATAAAACACAATACACCTGGGTTATTTTTATTTTATTTTCTTGTGTAATACAACACTGAGATTTGTAACACATTGTTAACTTTTAAAAGAAAAATTTAATATACATTTCTTTCTCAGGAATTTCATTTGGAGTCAATACCTTAAAGTTTCTGCCACATAATGATAGAGAATCTACTGTATTTAATTTATAAAACCACACCTTTTATCTTATAAAAATAATAAATTATTGCTAAAGGCACAATCAAGTTATAACTGAAACTTTGATATTCTACTGCATATATCTGCACTTACAGAATCAGTAAGTAAAACTAAATTTTGAATACAAATGTGGAACAAACTGATTCTAAGGAACAGTGTGATTTTCTTTTCATAGGAACAAATATATCTTGGCCGTATTTTAAATTGATTCAATTTTTTTCTTATTATTTAAATTACCACTACTTAGTATTCTCTATTCTTAGCTTCTGGCCAGAGGTGACCAGCTTCCAAGTAATAATTGGAATTATTAAATTAATTCCACTGAGAAATTTTAAATTTAAACTATGGTAAGTATATGTTTGCATTTTTTGTCTGTGTGCCATAAAACTTTTTGGTGTTTGAATTTAAAAATCGGAAGTTGCCTGCTGCTACTCTTCAGTTGAGGAGCAGTCATTAATAAAGCCTTCCATATGAAGGGAAGTAACTTTTCCAAAACACGTTTTCTTGTACACACCAAGAATATGCATAATTATTAAATTAGGCACTCAAATAATATGAAAGTGTTCTTAAAATAGTCACAATTTCAATTACTGGCTGTATACCAATACATTTGAAAAGAGGTATTTTTCTTGTTTCATTGGACAGAGACATCTCTTCTATGTGCACTACTGCTTGATCTGCTAACGATAGCCTCAATACTTTTGACAAGAATTAAGAAAAAAAAAAGAATTAAAAATTAATTGATTATTAGCCATTAAGTAAATGATAACCAAACTGCAATTCATAGACCAAGATAGGGAGCTAAAGATAAGGATCTAAATGCATGCATCTTTCTTGGAGGGGAAAAATAGAAGATTTTACAGGCCTACTGTGGGTGGATATGGATGGGAACAGGTTGGGGGGTGGGATGAGGTGGAAAGAAAGACTGTGAGTAGAGACTGATGGAATCCCGTGCCATTTGAAGGGTTGTGTAAAATTATGGTACAGTCCAACCAATGCCTGACTTAAGATCCGCTCCATTGGAGGTGAGCCAATCCCTGCCAATATTAATGATACTCTGCTGTCCTTGTAGAGAGGAACCTATTATAGTTGTCCTCTGAGAGGCTCTACCCAGCAGCAGTTTGAGCCTGAAGTTGAGACTCATAGCCAAACTTTGGGTGAAGCATAGGGAGCCTAGTGGAAAAGTGGGGGTGGGGTGGGAGAGGAGAAAATGACATAGAGGTAGCAAGTGCTCCACAAGAAGACCAGAAGTGGCTGTGAAGTCTTTATCACCAAACAAGGACCATGCAGGGACAGGACCTAGGTCCTCTTTATAGATGTAGCGGATAGGGCTGCTCAAGCTTCATGTAGGCCCACTAGTAAGGAGAGCGGTGGCTTTCTCTGACATGGACTCTGTTGCCTGCTTTTCTGTCACTTCCCATGAGGAGACTGGCTTGCCACAGGAAACAGGACGAACTTTGGATATGACTTGATGAGCTAGGTTAGGCAGGTAGAAGGGCTCCCTTCTCCTAAGGAATAGTGGAGGGGTTATGGGGTAGGAAATGTGGGACTGGGAGGATGAAGGAGGGGCTACAATGGGGAAGTAAAGTAAAATAATTAATTAAAAATAGAAATTACCTGCAGTCTATGAATGGGATTCTGATGAGGACTCCTAGTGAAGGCAGATGGTAACACTCTACTGGCTATCTCTTTTAGCCTGGCAAGGCTTCCAGTGGCAGGATGGGTTGTATTCAATTGAGGTGTTGGCCAAGAGAGTTTAATGGGAATCCACAAACAATACAGGCAGATGCTAAAATGAAGGTTTTCTCTGTGCAAAGTGGTAGGGGCCCCACTGCAAAGGATAACACACTCACAAAATTCACTGAACATGGAAAAGTAGAGCTGCTTCCTACATGAAGCCTCCAGCCAGACATTATAGTCTCTTGGTGCAGGGATGTACTCTGCAGACCACCTAAAGAGAAATGTGAACACCTAACGAGCCATAATCCTTTGATCTACAATCTATCTTGCCTGTAAAATATGCTAGGGCAATGGCGGCACAGGACTTGTAGAAGTAGTCAATCAATGTCTGGTTTGATTTAAAGGCCACTCCACTAGAAAGAACCCGTACCCCACAACTCTTGATGAAATAAAAAAAACTGGATAATATATAGCTCAGAGACCTAGGAAGGATCCAAATATTACTGGTCAAAAAGAAAGAGGGGGAGAGAGAGACAGAGAGAGAGAGAGAGAGAGAGAGAGAGAGAGAGAGAGAAGAAGAAGAAGAAGAAGAAGAAGAAGAGGAGGAGGAGGAGGAGAAGGAAGAAAAAGAAAGAAGGAAAGGAAAGAAGAAATGAGAGGGAGCGGGAAAGAAGAGAAAATCCAGTAAAATTATTTCTAATGATATTCTTATCCTATCACCAGAAAGGCTTCCTCCTGTCTTAGAGGGGAAAGGATGCAGAGATCCACATGGGGAAAAATGCAATGAACATCAAAATTGAAGATCTCCATCACATCCTTCATCTAAGAACTTAGGGAACACCCCAGAGGATGTGGAAAGATTAAAATAACCAGAGGGGATAGAGGACACCAGAAGAACAAGGCCCTCTGAATCACATAAGCAAAGTGTGTATGAGCTCACAGAGACTGAAGCAGCAGGCACAGAGCTTACAGGGGTTAGTACCAGGTTCTCTGTACATATATTATAGCTCTTAGTTTCATTTTTAAAAAAGTACCAGTGAAGCATGCTGTGCCAAATAAATAAATAAACAAGACAGATGGCTCTGCAGGAAAGCACATGACATTAATCTTGGGCCTCTACTACTTCTACACATGTAATTAATGTGTGCATACATTCCTATAAGTATGCATGTAAAAGATACACACAATTTGAGAGTAAAATCTAGCCTCTGTAGTTTATGATACTTTATTTAGTTAATGGGCCATTCTTGCTCATACCACATTATAGACACCAATGAACTAATTGTCCAAGGTCCCATTCACACACTGAAACTAAGAGGAATATGAGAAAGCACAGTGTGCAGTTGCACAGGTTCATTCAAAATGACATTAAAGCCGAAATCTCAACAGCACTGCTAAAATAAGTCAATTTTTAATGGTTTATATTATCCTGGATCAAAAAGCATAACTGGCTTGCAAGAATCAAATCACAGCTGGGCGGAGCGTTCAGTTCCACCGGAGGCACTAGCTCAGCGCAGCCTCACTTCTCCTGCTGTGACGCTGGCGGGGTGGAGCGCTCAGCTCCACCGGAGGCGCTGACTAGGCTCAGCAAGCAGTTCTGCCCGAGACACTAGCTCAGCTCGGCGGGCAGTTCTGGGGCACTGACACAGGCTGAGGACAGCACACAGACTCAGCCTAGAGGCCCTAGCTGGACTTGCAGGCAGTTTGGGCCCAGAGACTCTAGCTGAGCTGTCCGCACAGGCTCGGCGGCCCTAAGACTCTGGCTGGACTATCCACGCAGTTTAGGCCCGGAGTCCCAGGCTGAACTCAGCACGCAGTGTGAGTCCAGAGTCCCTGGCTGAGCTCGGTGCACAATTTCGCCCTAGAGACTCGGGTGGAGCTCGTCGTGCAGTTTGGGGCCAGAGTCCCTAACTGTGCTTGGCAGACAAATTGGGCCCAGAGAATCTAGCAGAGCTTTTGGCACATCCCTGCTCTAAGACTCTGGTTGGACACAGTGTACAGTTTGAATCCAGAATTCCTGGCTGAGCTTGGCGGACAGTTTGGGCCCTGCGTCAATAACTGACCACAGCACACACTTTGGGCCAAAAGCCCCTACCTGAACTTGGTGCGCAGTCCCAGCCCAAAAATTCTGGCTGGATCCTGTTTGCATTTTGGGCCCAGAATCCCTAGCTGTGCTCAGCAGACGGTTCAGGCCTTGAGAATCTAGCTGAGCTCAGCCCGTGGTTCGGGCCCAGTATCCCTGGCTGGACTTGCCAGGGGACACAGAAGGCTGTGGATACCTTGGTCTGACCCAACGCGCATTCAGAGACCCAGAACGATTGCAGGACCCACAGCACAGGGGAGCTGAGGATCACTGGCTGTGAGAGTCCAAAACGACAGGACTAACCTCCTACCATCCACACCAGTGAAGCATCAGAGCTTCCAGCCTAGGGAAATCGTGAGAAAACAAGTGAATCTATCATCAGACTCCCTCTATCCAACTCTGGAAGCTACCCAACAAAAACAAAGACAGCAAGATATCTAAAGGACAGCGTAGAAGCATACGCAAAAAAACCCCAAAACAATATGGCATCTCCAGTTTCCAGCTATCCCAAAGAAAACAACCCAGAGAACACAAATACAATGGAAATACAAGAAAATGAACTCAAATCCTTAGTAACGAGGATGATAATGGAGGAAACAAATAAAATTCGAAATCAAAAAATCAATTCAAGATCTGAAGATGAAAATGGATTCAATGATAAACACACAGAATAAAAACGAGAACATGAGACCTCAGAGAAGAAGGTGAGCAACACAGAGGTGAGCTTTTCTAACAGAATCCAAAGGATGGAAGAACGAATCTCAGGTCTAGAAGATACAATCACAGATCTTGAAGCAACCATTAAAGAAAATGCCAAATCTGGAAAACTCCTGACACAAAGCATCCAAGAAATTAAGGACACCATGAAAAGAAGAAATCTGAGGATAATAAGCATTGAAGAAAGAGAAGATATCAGACTCCAAGGCCCAGAAACTATTCTCAACAAAATCATAGAAGAAAATTTCCCCAGTCTAAAGAAAGAGATGCCTATAAACATACCAGAGGCCTACTGGACACCAAATAGAATTGACCAGAAAAGAAAAACTGCCCGTCACATAATAATCAAAACACAAAACATACAGAACAAAGAAAAAATATTAAAAGCTGCAAGGGAAAAGGGCCAAATAACATATAATGGCAAACCTATCAGAATTACATCTGACTTCTCAGCAGAGACCATAAAAGCTAGAAGGGCCTGGACAGAGATCCTGCAAACCCTAAGAGACCACAGATGCCAGGCCAGACTACTTTACCCAGCAAAACTATCAATAATCATTGATGGAGAAAACAAAATATTCCATGACAAAAACAAATTGAAACAGTACCTATCCACAAATCCAGCTTTCCAGAAAGTACTAGAAGGAAAACTCCATCCCAAAGGGTCAAGCTACTAAGCAAAACTACTCAGGAAATAGATAACTATACCATGGCAAAAACACAACTACACAAACGCTCGACTGGAAACAACATCAAAATTAAGAGTCTTAACAGTCACTGGTCATTAATAACACTCAACATCAATGGTCTCAATTCTCCAATAAAAAGACACAGACTAACTGAATGGATGCATAAACAAGATCCAACATTCTTCTGCATCCAAGAAACACATCTCACCTATAACGATAGGCATTACCTCAGGGTAAAAGGTTGGAATAAAATATTCCAAGCAAATGGTCACAAGAAACAAGCAGGCATAGCCATTTTAATATCAAACAAAATAGACTTTCAACCAAAATTAATCAAAAGGGATGCAGAAGGACACTTCCTACTCATCAAAGGTAGAGTCAACCACGATGACATCACAATTCTGAACATTTATGCTCCTAATAAAAGGGCATCCACATTTTGTAAAAGATCTGCTAAAAAAGCTTAAACCACACATCGATCCCCACACAATAATAGTGGGAGACTTCAACACCCCACTCTCACTGAAGGATAAGTCATTGAAACAGAAAATAAGCTGAGATATAACATCATTAACCAATGCCTTGGGTCAAATGGATCTAACATATCTATAGAACCTTTCACCCAAACAAGAAAGAATACACCTTCTTCTCTGCACCCCATGGAACCTTCTCCAAAATTGATCACATCGTAGGTCACAAAGCCAGTCTCAATAGATACAAGAGGATTGAAATAATACCTTGTATCCTATCAGATCACCATGCTCTTAGGCTGCAATTCAACAACAACAGAAATAACAAAAAGCCTACACGTACGTGGAAACTAAACAACACTCTGCTAAATGCCACCTGGGTCAGGAAAAAAATAAAGAAAGAAATCAAGGAGTTTCTGAAATTCAATGAAAATGAAAGAACAACATACCCAAATTTGTGGGATACATGAAAGCAGTGCTAAGAGGAAAATTCATAGCACTAAGTGCCTTTAAAAAGAAGTTGGAAACATAGCACATACGCATCTTAACGACACAATTGGAAGCCCTAGAAATAAAGAAGCAGAAACACCCAAGAGGAGTAGAGGACTGGAAATAATCAAACTCAGGGCTGAAATTAACACATTAGAAACTAAGAAAACAGTCCAAAGAATCAACAAAACCAAGAGCTGGTTCTTTGAGAAAATCAACAAAATGGACATACCGTTAGCCAAACTAACTAAAAGGCAGAGAGACAGTATTGAAATCAACAAAATCAGAAATGAAAAGGGAGACATAACAACAGGCACTGAAGAAATACAAAGAATCATAAGATCCTACTTTGAAGGCAAATGCCACAAAATTTGAAAATCTAAGGGAAATGGACGATTTTCCTTGATCAATTTCACTTGCCAAAGTTGAGTGAAGAACAGATAAACAAGCTAAATAGTTCCATTTCCTCTACAGAAATAGAAGCAATCATCGATGGTCTCCCAACCAAAAATAGCCCAGGGCCAGATGGTTTCAGTGCAGAATTCTACCAGACCTTCAAGGGCGAGCTAATACCGATACTATTCAAGCTACTCCAAAAGATAGAATAGATGGAACATTACCAAATTCATTCTATGAGGCCATAGTCTCATTGATACCTAAACCTCACAAAGACTTAACAAAGAAAGAGAATTTCAGACCAATTTCTCTTATGAACATCAATGCAAAAATACTAAATAAAATACTTGCAAAACGAATACAAGAACACATCAAAGATATCATTCAATATGACCAAGTAGGCTTCATTCCAGGCATGCAGGGATGGGTTAATATACGAAAATCCATCAATGTAATCCACCATATAAACAAACTGAAAATAAAAGAACCGATGATCATCTCTTTAGATGTAGAGAAAGCATGTGATAAAATCCAACACCCATTCATGTTTAAAGATTTAGAAAGATCGGGGATACAAGGCACTTTCCTCAACATAATAAAGGCTATATACAGCAAGCCTATAGCCAAAATCAAAGTAAATGGTGAGATACTCAAGGAAATTCCTCTAAAATCGGGAACAAGGCAAGGCTGCCCACTCTCTCCATATCTCTTCAATATAGTACTCGAAGTTCTAGCCAGAGCAATAAGACAACAAAAAAGGAGATCAAGGGTATCCAAATGGGAAAGGAGAAAGCCAAATTATCCCTATTTGCAGATGATATGAGTGTACATAAGTGATGCTCAAAATTCAACCAGAGAACTCCTATAGCTGATAAACACCTTTAGCAAATTAGCTGGATACAAAATTAATTCAAAAAAGTCTGTAGCCTTCCTATACACAAATGACAAGCTTGCAGAGGAAGAAATTAGGAAAACCACACCCTTCGCATTAGCCACAAGCAATATAAAATAATCTAGGAATTACTCTAACTAAGCAAGTGAAGAAGTTGTTTGAAAAAAATTTCAAAACTCTGAAGAAAGAGATTGAAGATGACCTGAGAAGATGGAATGATCTTCCTTGCTCATGGATCGGGAGAATTACCATAGTAAAAATGGCCATCCTACCAAAAGCAATCTACAGATTGAATGCAATCCCTATCAAAATGCCTACACAATTTTTTTAAAGACATTGAAAGTTTGATTCTGAACTTCATGTGGAAAAACAAAAAACCCAGAATAGCTAAAACAATCTTGTACAGTAAAAGGTGCTCTGGAGGAATATCCATACCTGATCTCAAACTGTACTATAAAGCAATAATAATTAAAACAGCATGGTACTGGCACAGCAACAGGCTGGTTGATCAGTGGAATCGAATCGAAGACCCAGATGTGAATCCACACACATATGGTCACTTGATTTTTGACAAAGAAGCCAAATCCATTCAATGGAAAAAGGATAGCATCTTCAACAAATGGTGCTGGTCTAACTGGAGGTCTATGTGTAAAAAAATGCAACTGGACCCATATTTGTAACCTTGCACAAAACTCAAATCCAAGTGGATTAAAGACCTCAACATAAAACCAGAGACACTAAATGGGTTAGAAGAAAAAGTGGGGAAGAGCCTGGAACATATTGGCACAGGAGACAACTTCCTGAACAGAACACCAACGGCCCAGGCCTTAATGTCAACCATTAACAAATGGGACCTCATGAGGCTGAGAAGCTTCTGTAAGGCAGGAGACACTGTCAAGAGAACAAAGCAACAGCCTACAGACTGGGAAAAAATCTTCACCAACCCTACATCTGACAAAGGTCTAATATCCAAAATATATAAAGAACTCAAGAAATTAAACACCACCAAACCAAATAACCCAATTGAGAAATGGGGCTTGGAACTAAACAGAGAATTCTCAACAGAGGAATATCAAATGGCTGAGAAACACTTAAAGAAATGCTCAACCTCCTTAGTCATCAGGGAAATGCAAATCAAAACAACTCAGAGATTCCATCTTACACCCATGAGAATGGCTAAGATAAAAAATTCAAGTGACAGCACATACTGGCGAGGATGTGGGGAGAGAGGAACACTCCTTCATTGCTGGTGGGAATGCAAACTAGTACAGCCACTTTCGAAATCTATCTGGTGCTATCTCAGAAAAATGGGAATAGGACTTCCTCAAGACCCAGCTATTCTACTCCTTGGAATATACCCAGAAGATGCTCCAGCATACAACAAGAAAATTTGCTCAACCATGTTCAAAGCAGCCTTATTCATAATATCCAGAACAAGGAAACAGCCTAAGGTTCCCTCAGGAGAAGAATGGATAAAGAAACTGTGGTACATATACACTATGGAATACTACTCAGCTATTAAAAACAAGGAATTCCCGAAATTTGTGGATAAATGGATTGAACTAGAAATGATCATAATGAATGAGTTAACCCAGAAGCAGAAAGACTCAAATGGTATATACTCACTTATATCTGCATACTAGCCCAAGGGGCATGTCCCACGAAAGCCTTCACTTACCAAGAAACTGGGACAGAGGGGAGGACATCCTATTGGGACTCTAGATGAGAGAAGCATGGGAGAATAGCAAAGTAGAAGGATCCAGAGGGTCCTAGAATCCTACAAGTAGAACATTATGATAGGCAGATTTGGGCCCAGGGGTCCTGTTCAAACTAAGGCACCAGTGAAGGACAATACAGACGGTAAACTTTAAACCCCTATCCAGATCTAGCCAATGGTGAGAACTTTCTCCACAGTTGAGTGGAGAGTGACATATGACTTTCTCACGTACTCTGGTGCCTCACATTTGACCATGTCCCCCAGAGGAAGAGACCTGGTGGCACTCAGATGAAGGACAGCAGGTTACCAAGAAGAGATTTGATACCCTATGACCGTATACAGGGGGAGGTAATCCCCCTCAGGAACAGTCATTGGGGAGGCGAATAAGGGGAAAATGGGAGGGAGGGAAGAATGGGAGGATACAAGGGATGGGATAACCATTGAGATGTAACAAGAATAAATTAATAAAAAATGTTAAAAGAAAAAGAATCAAACCACAAAACAATTACAGATTTGTAGACTGGCCAAGACCACAGCCATTGGATAAATTAAGTAATTACACGATGAAGCTAAGGAAAAATTCACTTGTTTTCCTTTTTGAAGACTTTTTCCTGGTATTATTAATTAGGTTAGACAACATTTTCTTCCCCCATTACTTTGAAATGCTCTTTAGTGGTATTTGTTATTCACTGTTTAGGTCTTGACTTAGGAATTATTTCATTCAAGTCCTGTTTCTGAAGTATTCCTTAATCACTCCATTTTCCTCTTATTAGCTATTACTCTTCATAAGAGATCATTGAGGGCCAATTCAATTTGCACAGAATGGTCAGATTCATCTAACAATAAAAAATGCTATCTTGTTTCATTTCTGTTAATAACAATGTAATATTTAAAATTATTTATTTTGAGATAATATGCACACCTTCTAGGAAATCTCTGGCTCTAGACAGTCTTTTCAGAGATGAAAAGATGGTAACAAAAGTCAATATATCCTTTGTTATGTGGTGAATGTCATCAGGCCCTTAAAACTGATATACAGAAGTTCTATTCACTTCTGAGTGCTTTTGGAGATAGGGCTTTTAGATGAAAATCCCCATTAAGGGAGTCCTAAAAGGGAGCTTTAAACTATAGGATCCTTGGCCTTCTAAGAAGAGAAAATAATCTTTTCTGCTGATTCCCTTCCTCTCTATGCACCAAAGAAAGACCAAAGATGGCTGACTGCTATGTAGGGCGGGGTCTATAATCAAGAATTTAGTGGATTGTTACAGTGACTTATACTACCAGTTTCCGGGAACCTGTGAAACAACTTGAGTTATTTAAGCTTTTTAATCTTATTTTGAAAGAGACGCCTGACCAGACTAGTATTTGCTTATTTTGTAAATAATTAAAATAAATAATAACTGAATAAAAGTTTTATTTATACAATTCCTTAAAACTACATGTTTCCTCCATAAATCAAATAGAAACATACCTTTTTCTACCTACAGACTATGCAAGCCAAAACAAATGAGAAATCCTCACTCTGGTGTTCTCTGCTTCTGTAACTCTAGACAATCTACTTATTCTAGCTGAATTGATGAGCTTTTATTAATAAAGATTACAGATTTCAAATTATATCCATGTTTAGCCAGTTTGATTGTCAAAATGCTAAATATTAAATAAAGACTTCCAAAGAGCATCAAAACCTGTTTTCAGTTTTTTGCAATATTAATATTATCTCTCCCAGAAAAATAATGCTGAAGGTAAAAAATTAGCTCTAGAAACATCTAAGTTAAATTATACAAACAAAACTATTGGGGAAATATACAATACAGAATTTCGATTCATTGTCAAGACTGAAAACACATTAGGAAAGTAGCAACATGGATAGAAGAGACTGTTAAAATAATGCTTTTCATGGTTGACCCACTTTTTGATGTCTTTTTAAACTAAACCTATCGTCACTAACTATTTAGATTAAAGGTAAAAGTCACTTAGATCTGAACATGAAATATCCATATTTGAATTCATAAGGTAATATTATTAGTAAAAGGCTATAAGAAATATTTTCTCTACTTTGCATCTAAGGAAAATGTCAAGGAGAAAAGTAGAGTGAAACACAAAGAGTGGGCAATTGCTAGAGTGTCCACCGTGGGACTTGGAAGATGGGTCACTGAAAAAAGTACTTTCATGGAAATACTGGACTTCAGTTCTTCGACAACAACCTATGAAATAGTAACTATGTTTGCTTGCCTGTAAGCCTAGCATTTGGGAGCTGGGTTTAAGCAAGGGCACACTGAATCCATGGACCTGAAGCACTCTCTGGGAAGGAAGATACATTTACTGATTGGGTGGCAGTTGCGATAAACTGCTGGATGTCCTCCAAGAGTAGAGAATAGCAGTTTGGAAGGAAAGCGAGAACATTTTATATAGTGTACAGTCAGATCCGTGGTTGGGAGAGGTCTTAGAGTTGATTCAGGCTGACCAGATTCACCAGGAACGCCATGCTTTTGCTGAGGCAATTGCCTTTGGAGTCTATAAGGAAGGTAGTGGCATCTTGCTAAAGAGAAACTTGCTTAATGAGATAGCAGAGGAATGTTGGACACAGGCTTCTGTTTACCCAGTCAGTAAATGTTCAGGCATTTTCACTAGCACTGCCACTTTGGGGGCCAGCTTTGGACTTAAATGTAGAAAAAGGCTAATTCTGTAATTACGCTAGCTAAATTAGCAGACCTAGTAGGCTCAGACTCTGCAAGAAGTAAGGTGTAAAGCAATTAAGGAAGATTCCCAACATGAACCTCTGGACTGCACATACATGTTCAAATGTGCACACACATATTTAACATGATTACATACATGAGTATGCATCAGACATATCTCTATGTAGAGACAGAAAAAAAGGTGAAAAGAGAGATGAAGAGACAGAGGGATAGATAGATAGATAGATAGATAGATAGATAGATAGATAGGTAGATAGATAGAGAGAGAGATTAGATAAGTTTTATACTATTTTCAGAATGAGTACTTTAAATTCCAATCATAACACATTCCTCTAAACTATGCTATGTTTTTTTCTGAATATTTTCAACAGTTGTACAACAAATAGAGTGGAAGAAATAGCAACCATCTCAGTAACATTAGAAAAATAACTTTCTTTTTGGAGAACAAAATATATATGCAAAGACACATACACACATACTGTTATTTGTAAACATTCTCTGCTTGTGCTGAGTGAGAAACAGTAGTTCTGTATTGACCTTTAGAAGCAGCAGGCTTGATGCTCCTTTTCTTTTTAAGCTGGACATTTGGTCACTGAGTAGTAAGTTCATTGTTCTTATTGGATTAATTTATCTTCTCTCCAATTCAAAATTTTTTTGTGTGTGATTTTAATAAGCTTCTCTTTAGTCATGCTATCAGCTGAATATGAACTCATTGATAAACTGAGCATTTCCTTCCTGCTCTTGAGAGAAATTCCTACTAGAGTTATTACATAAAATCTTTTGTGCACAGTCTCATATAAGAAGATCATGAAATACCAGAAAAGCAATATTTGATTTTCTCTTAATGCAAAAATAGTTATAAAATAATAAAACAAAAGCAAATGCATCACATTTTATATAGCTTATTCATTCATTTTTTTTCCTTATAACTTTGTTTCTACCTACCTCATTCCATACAGATCACTGATTCCATACAGATCACTGATACACACAGGTTTAGTCTAAGTGACTAGGGTGGTAAAGAACAGTGAAAGAGTAAAATGTTGGGTGATGGTCTAATGCATTTTGATGTTAATTACTGCTTGCTGTCTCTGTGACCTACCTTTGATTAATAACAAGCCACCCCACCTGGGCAGGGCAAAGGAGATAGGTGTGGCTAAGGTTTCTGGGCTTAGTGAGACAGAGAGGAATCATGGGGAGAGGAAAGGGAGACCGGACAAGAGACAGGGAAAAGAAGGCCACCATGGGTTAGAGAGAAGAGAAGCACATGGCTGGTGTGGATAGGGATTTGGCCCAGGTGAAAAACATTAACAAGTACTTGGGATTGTGGTTGGGAGGTAGCATGTTAGAAATTATTAGAAGCAAATGGCAAGGGAAGGAGTTTAGAGGATTAAGGTCTGCTCTGCCCCAAATTAACTGAGGTTATTTTAAAATATAACAAGTGTCAGTAGTGTCTTGATTGATTGCCTGCCAGGCATACTGATAATACAGATAATTAAAAACAACAAGTGGTGCCCAATGTGGTAGGCATACTAATACTAATAATACAGATAATTTAATCGGTTCAAAAACATATTTTATATACATACCACTAATAAAGATGGCCTCAATGGGTTATATTTATATGTTTATGTTTTTCTTTTTTCAAAAAAAAGGGGATGAAATAGGAGCCAAAACAAGTTTTATCAATATTTAGACCAGAGTATTCCCATCTGACTTGACCTACACTTAGTCCTGATAACTTTCAGATTCCATAAAATCTAATCTTCTGTAAGCACAGATCTTAAAGGCTTTCAGCCTCCATCTGCTAAACTGGGTCTACAGTATTTTCAGCCTCTGACACTTACTG
This sequence comes from Acomys russatus, assembly GCF_903995435.1. Lineage (NCBI taxonomy): Eukaryota > Metazoa > Chordata > Mammalia > Rodentia > Muridae > Acomys > Acomys russatus. Next base: position 48,489,013 of record NC_067158.1, read on the forward strand.
ATAAATAAGGTTACACTTTCTAGTTCTTTCTGAATTCTACCTGGCTGGTTCACGTTAAATGATCTGGCTCAAAACATCTCGCCAAGCTGAGTCATTAAAACTGGCTTCTCTCTGCTTCTCACTGAATTTCTGCGCTTGGAGAAATCCATCTCAGAACTCCATGAACTCAACTGAACTGCCCAAAACTGCCCCAGACTGTATTGCATTCCTGAACTCTACTATCCTGCCTCCCAGAACTCTCTTGCTCTCTCTCTCTCTCTGCATCCCTCTTAAGTAGCTTCTCTTTCCTGTCTGTTCTCATGAGAGTTGGGTACCCGATCTCAGACTCATTCCGTCAGATCTTTCTCTAATTTCTCGCTTAGTCTGCCTCTCAAACATTACTGTTTGTGATTAAAGGTATGTAATAAAGGCATGTCTGTATTCCAGTTAGAGGGATTAAAAGGGGAATAAGAGCCAGAGGGGATAAAAATGTCCACTATATGAGTATCTACATTCCAGCCAGATCACACAGACCTAGGTCTATGGATGTGATCTTTTACCTGAGTAGCAATATTGCTGGAATGAAATTCCTCTACATCCCCCTCCTTTGGAGCTAAAAATCATATACTGTTTAATATTAAATAGAAACAATTATCAATCCCCCAAATTCGACAGTCTGTATATACTTATGAGGATCTATTTCTGTGATGGTGCTTCGTAATTGCAGTCCTAATCATATGTCCTTCAGCAAATGTCCATTTCAGCTTCAAGCTTTTCCAGCCTGGCAGTCTGATTATCTGTCTTTTTCAGCCAGTTTGTTTGGCTTTCCCAGTGCAGGGGCTGTCAGCCTTTTTTGTCATCATCATTGTTGTCTTTCTGTGTCTCTTATTTCCTTTGATCATGCCTTTTAGGTGGGAGATTCTCTTACACAAATCAGATCTTTTTCTATCGTGATGGAACCCATAGTCTTTCATCACCTATGGAAATATAGGCAAACCCTCTTCCCTAATGCAGCACATTCCTTGACTTACATTCTGATGTTAAAACATCTTTAAAATATACATTTTGACATAATACAGCTATTTTTCTACAATCCACTCTTTTTCAAACAACTTATTCCCCATTTCTGTTTATCAAGGTACAATCAGATCTTTATGAATCCACACATAGGTACTCACATTCCATGCCATTCTCCATACAAGAAAGCCATGCGTTTTACCCATATAATCACAGAGACAATCAAGCCATACTACATAAAATACCAATATACATTGTTAGTTAAAATACGTATCCACTGTCTGAGATTAAAGGAATATTAATCTTACCTCCCTATTGTTGTAGATCCCCCAATAGGGAAAGTAAGAAAATCAGATATGAACAGAGGGATATAACAAGAGACACTTAGGAAATCCAGAGAAGTATAAGAAAATACTTTAAAAACCTTTACTCTTATACTTTTGGTTGTGAGCCTAGCCTTTAATGGCTGAGCCATCTCTCCAGCCCACAATTGAGTGGAGAGTGGGATATGACTTTCTCACGTACTCTGGTGCCTCACATTTGACCATGTTCCCTGAAGGGGGAGACCTGGTGGCACTCAGAGGAAGGACAGCAGGTTACCAAGAAGAGACTTGATACCCTATGAGCATATACAGGGGGAGGTAATCCCCCTCAGGAACAGTCATAGGGGAGGGGAATAAGGGGAAAATGGGAGGGAGGGAAGAATGGGAGGATACAAGGGATGGGATAACCACTGAGATGTAACAAGAATATATTAATAAAAAAAATGTTAAAAAAAAAAAAAACTTTACCCAACCAAACAGGAAAATCTAAAAGAAATGGATAAATTTTGACAGGTAACACTTATCAAAGTTAAATAAAGATCAGATATATGGTTTATATAGCTATAATAATCCCTAGTGAAATAGAAGCAGTTCTTAAAACTCTCCTAACTAAAAATGAACACAGGGCCAGAGGATTTTAGCACAGAATTTTACCATTCATTCAAAGAAGAGTTAACACCAATACTTCTCAAATTATTCCACAAAATAGAAACAGAAGAAACCTCATGAAACTGAAATGCTTCTGTAAGGAAAAAGACACTGTCTATCTGACAAAGCAGCAGCCGACACAAAGGGAAAATGCCTTTACCATCTCTACAGCTGATAGAGGACTAATATACTAAATACAGTTTACTCCTTAAGAAACTAGGCATCAAAACCCCAAATATTCCAATTAAAAATAGGGTACAGATCTAAACACAATTCTTAATAAAGGAATGTCAAATGGCTGGAAAATATTTAAAGAAATGTTCATTATCTTTAGCCATCCAGGAAGTTCACATCAAATCTACTTTGATACTTCAATTTACACCTGTCAGAATAACTGTGATGAACAGTGGCAGCTCATTCTGCGGAGAATGTGGAGCAAGGGAAACACTACAAAATAATGCTGGTAGGAGTGCAAAGTTGGACAGCCATGATAGAAATCAATATGGTGGTTTGTCAGAAAATTGTGAATCAATCTACCTCAACACTGGTGTTGAGCACAGAGGAGTTAAGCTGCTGCCTACACAGAGTTGTCATCCCTGTCTTCTGGCCAATGTGATGAAGGAAGGTTCTCTGTAGGATACCAAAAGAGAAAAGTAGACAGCAACCTAGCCAAAAAAAAAAAACCTTAACCTAAAAATCTGTCCTGCCTGCAAATAATAAGAAGTCAGTGGTAGCAAGGAACTGTGGGAAAAGTTAACCAACGTCTGATTTGTCTTACAGGCATGAGAAGGAGCCCATACCTCATAGTCCTTGAATAACTGAGAACCAGAGATCAAAGAACACAGAGACCTAGGTTAAACCCTAACAAGACTAGTCTAAAATAAATAAATAATAGAAAGGTGGAACTTAGGGACATTTGTATGTAGATGTGGAAACCTACTTTAGTGGAAACTTCTTTGAATCTATGAAGGTGATAAATAATAAACAAACAGATTACCATTATTATTCAGCTGTGCCCCCAGATTGATGCCTCATTCAGTCATCATCAGAAAGGTGTCCATTAACAGTAGATGGAAATAGATGCAGAGACCCACTGCCAAACATTATGTAGAGAGGTTGTCTAATTTGGAGTAAGCACAAGTAGTAAGCACAAGGCCTACACTAGAATTGCACCAGATCCTCCACATATAAATTATATTAACAGGATTTTAATGAGAGTCCTGACTGAGAATGAGTGGGCCTTTGACTGTTTTGCTTGTTTCTAGGATGCTTTTTCATTTCTTTGTTAGGTTGCTGTGTCCAGATTCAATATGATAGGTTTTGCTTCTTCTTATTATTATACTTTATTTTTTCAGGTTTGGTTGTTATCTCTTAGAAGCCTGTTCCTTTCTCATGAAACACAGAAATGAGCCTATCTCCACGGAGGAGAGGTGGGGAGGAAATAAAAGAAATGGAAAGAGAGGAAACTATAATCAGGATATTTTATATGAAAAAAGAATGTTTTAAATAAAAAAGAAAAACACATTTTAAAAATGAAAAGCTACATTAATAAACTAGAACCAACTCCAATAAAAATACTGACTCATGTGTATCAACAAATGTTGGTGATATAGGATACTGGTATCAAAATACATATTTCAAAAACACCTAACTTTCGAATAGCCTTGCTAAAACACAAACTTAGAAGGTTTTAAATTTATAGATTTTTGTATGATTTTTAAGTTTAGATATTTGTCTTATAAACTGAATACATTTTATTAAATTTTTCTTGTGTGTGTGATATTTTGTATGTGTAGGTGCAAGCAGGTGTACATGCCTGTGCTATGTGCATACAGAGGCAAGAGGAAGGCTCTTTTCTACTTTTAAGGCAGATGTTTTTCTCTGAAATGGAGCTCTCATGGTTTTTTTTTTTTCACTATTCTGAGAGTCTCCAAGCCTCATCTATATTTTTGCTTCTGCTTGCCACATGGCCGGAGTTATAGGTATTTTAGAATCAATACTCTGGTGAAATCCCAAGACCTTATAGGTGCACAGTAAGTGAAGTGTTCTCAAAAATGAAATAATCTTTGCATCCAGCCCACACACAAAATGCTTATATTCAAGCCTAATATATAGATATTTGATATGAACAGATTATTTTGGCCCAAACTATTTGCTTGTCACTATGTTTGAAATATAAACATTTTAATCCGTTATTATCAAATATTATGTGAAACAACATTTGCTGAGTATATAAAACATAACCCTGCATGGTGAATATCAGATAATAGATAATAGCGGATTTATTTTTATCACCAATGAAAAAAATTTTTAGATTAGGAAAGTAATGCTTTCACATACCTTTCCAACATATCAAAATTGTACCTATTTATTTTATCAACCATAGCTATCAATAAAACAGGTTTTATGCTTAAACATTTTATTCATTTATGTGGCTTTCCAAGATATGTCTAAATGTAATAGTAACTTTTCTATTGCTATGATGAAGACCATAACCAATGCAATTTAAAGAAACAAACATTTATTTTGACATATGTTTCCTGAAGGTTGGGCTTTATGATGGCATAGTTGAGTTACAGCTTCAGAAGTAGCTGAGAGCTCACATCTCAAAACAAAACCATGAAACAGACAGAGTGCACTGGGAGCCATGTCTTTGAAGCATCAAAGCTTAGCCCGAGTGACACACTTTCTTCATAAAAGCTGCATCTTCTATGCAGGGCTAAAAACAGACCTACTGTCTATGAAAGAGTACAATTATATATGAGGTAGTGTGACACATATGCTAAAGGAAAAATGTGTTTTCTGTTTTGAACAGTGTCAATATTAAAGGAGAAAAACTAATATTGAGAACAACTCAGTTAAGGGCTTTTATCAGGTGAAAGCATCATAAAACAGCATGAACCAGAGGAGCCCTGAGAGCTCAGAAGTTGGCATTTCTGAGCGTAAGGCATGAGCAGCTTATGCAATGTCATTTTTTTCTTCCAGGTTATTACTTCTTTATCTCTAACTGAGACAAAACTTGTGGTTGGTCTGTCTCTTGTCGAAGTTTGTTGGGAAGGTCTTATTTGACAGCTGACAGAGCAGGCGTTTTGAGAACTATCTTTGAAAGTCTAGTGGATTTCTGTACACTAACGCAATTCAGGTGTCAGAAAAGGAAGAGGTAACCAGGCAAAAATTGGAAAGGAGAAAATGGAAACAAGAATGAAACAAGTAAAAAATATCTTGGAAATCTAGGCTCTGTTTTAAAATTAGAGAAGATTGTACTCTAATAAATTTAAATTCCAATAATATGAACTCTAATGACTTTACTGTGAACTTGGGGAAATGCTTAATACTCAATATCATTTGAGAAGAAAGAATAGATTTTATTGCTGTGCACATTTCTACAAATGTTTATTTAGCTGTAAAAGTGTACCCTTGCCATATTCATTCAGATAATTTAAGTGTGGGGATTACAGGGGGAAAAGTCATTATAAAAATTGCAAAATAAAACTACAAGACCAAAAAAAAAAAAAAAAAAAAAAAAAACCCACCTCAAAATCTCCTATCAATTTCAAATTGTTCCCTACTCATAAATTTTCTAAAAGATAACTCAATCCTGATGTCAAATAATGAGGTAGGGAGAGATAATACTCTACTGGAGAGTTAATAGTGTTCTTAAAAGAAAATCAATGACAGTGCAAGCACTAACCTTAATTTGGAAGTAGAGTAATACAGAAAAGATCCAAGCTGTAACTTAGTACTTAGAAATTGTCTTCTGGTCTATAAATGATATCTATCAACTCCAGGGGATTTATCAATGTAGCTTTAGTTGCTTCAGTGTATTGCCAGTTCTTCATTCCCATTTGAGCATAAAGTTTTGATTTATAAAAGCATGCTGTATTTTTATATCATTTGAATATTTTATGCAGCCTGTACTGTAGGTTGACTACAGCAGACATCATTTTCAAATGGAGAAAAATAAAGAGCTTAAACTTTAATAACACTTCCAAAGTTACTCTTTCATTCTCTGATGACACGAGAATTACTATTCATGCTGACACTTAGCTTTACATGTTATTTCTTTATTAGGTATAGAGAAATATGAGTATATTGATACAATACATGTTCTTTGCTTTTTTCTTTTATTTACTTAGCTATTTATGATCATGCCTATTTTATGTAAGGAAATAATGAAGGCAGTAATCTTACAGAGTGGAATAAAAATCACATAATCCGTATGCCTGTAAAGTTTATGTTATAGTGGGGCAGATATACATAAAACAGTCTGAGATATTAATTAGACTTCTAATGTATACTAAAACCATATCATGATAGCATCACAATGTTCTGATTATGGTGGGAAGGTGATAAAGTGATAAAGACCTGTCTGAGTTGATAAATCCAGACTGAGAATCGATAATATTAAAGAACCAGTTACATGAAGTGTTAAGATATTTGAAATCACAGAAAATAAACTGTTAAGTGGCGCTAATGTAGAAAAGTATTTGAATAATGGAAGATGGAAGATTACATGAATGAACAATGACTAAGAATGATTCATGTGAATAAAGAAAATGACTGAAAATTGTTAAGGAGATAATAAAAAGCAAAGTAAGAAATGAAAAATCTAAAAATTCTTACTCATAAGTAATATTTGTATATGAGAAAGTAAAATTTCAATTTATTTTAATATATAAATAACTTATTAGAATATATCTCTTAGACTGAAGAAGTCAGAGGGGTCAATGACAACACAAGAAAAACTAAAGAATCAGTTAACTGGCGTTCATAAAGACTGAACTTCCAAGCAGAGGGCATGAGTGGGATTGACCTATGCCTTCTGCACATATGTAAGAGTTGGGTAGCTGGGTCCTAATGTGTGTCTCCAAAAGCAGGAACAAGGACTGTCTGTGACTGTATTGCCTGCCTTTGATCTCTTTTCTCTAACTGAGCTGCCTTGTCCCAACTCAATAGAACAAGATATGCCTAGCCTATTGAAACTTGATATTAAGCTGATTTATATCCTTAGGAAGCCTCCTCTTTTCCAAGGAGAAGGGGACAGGGATGAATGGGAGTATGGAGAAATTTTAATCCATGAACTTGGCTGCTCTGGCATGCAATCACATCCAAAGACCTAGGTCTGTATGGTCTAATTGAAATACAGACATGTCCTCAGTCTATATCTTTAATCCCTCTGGCTGGAGTACAGACACATCACATCTTTAATCCCTCTGGCTGGAATTTAGAACACATCTTTAATCCCAAACAATGATGTCTAATAGAGGGGGAAGTGACAAGTCAGAGAAAAATTTGACAGAATGATTCAGATACATGATAAATACAACTCTCAGGAGAACAGACAAGAAAGACAAGCTACCTAAGAGCAGCACAAAGAATGAGTTGGTGGAGACAAAACAGAACAGAGGAGAAGGAGAGTACAGTACAGGAATACAGGAGAGTTCAGGAGTAGATTACAGTTCAGTGAAACTCAGTTGAGTGGCAGTTGAATTTATGCAGTTCAGTTTGTGGAGCTCAGAGACAGTTTTTTTGTTTTTGTTTTTGTTTTGTTTTTTGTTTTTTTGAAGCAGAGCAATTCAGTGAGAAGCGGAGAGGAACAAATTTCAATCAGTGAGTTTGGAGGAGTTTTGAGCCAGAACAGCTGCGTTGAGCCAGCCAGGCAGAGTTCAGAAAGAACTAGAAAGGGGGTAAGCTTATTCGGAAGTAAGTTCAGAGGCTTAAAACATTATAGGCCTAGGTTAGCAGCTGGAGACTGGAAACTAAATCCTCATAGGCTTGCAGTAGATTAGATTGTGCAGAGGATAGAAAAATTCCAGGCCTGGTCCTAGGGATAGTTAGATGGAAATGTTTTGGACTCAGCTCAAGCAATGTATTAGTAAATCTTGTGTACACTTCTCATCTCATCCCATCATCTGAGAAAAAAGAAACCATATTTACAGGAGGTAGGTGAAAAGCAGGGACTGAGAGAAGAGGAAAGAAGGAAGGCCAAGGTGGGATGTAAAGTAAATAACTTAATTAATAATGAAAAGGAACACATCCTTAATGAGGGTACAATATCCCCTTATACTGAATGCAGTTAAATGAATTTTATTTTACTAGAGCATTGCAAGTATAAAGATAATCTAATATTTAAAGATTTTCATTATCCAAACTGTAACTTATTTTGAGACAGGGTTTCTCTGGGTAGCTATGGCTATCCTGGACTTACTCTGTACAGCAGGCTGGCCTTAAACCCACAGAGTTCCACCTGCCTCTGCCTCCCAAGTCCTGAGATTAAAGGTGTGCACCACAATGCCTGGCCAAAAATGTAATTTTATATTTACTAAAGATCATCCTCCTTCACCAGAAACATTCATAGCATGGATGTTGGTAATGTTAAAAAAATAGTTAAATGATAGTGGAAGTAAGCACCATCATAAGTTGACAAATAAACTACAGCTATGGAAGATACAAATGAACAAAATGAAAAGTTAAAAATTTTATTATATTAAAAAAGAAAAAAAAAATATATATATATATATATATATATATTACAAAGAAACTAAACTCTCACCAATAGTGATTAATGTATACAAGTAGGTAAATTCAATGTGTAAAGAGGAAAGTTTCTAGAATAGGGCACGAAATAAATCTGTGGAAGATAACTGTGAAAGCAAGGGTTTATATCAATAATGACTCAGTAGGAAAACAAGGCTGTAATCTAGACATGTTTTGTAAAAACAACAACAACAAAACCAAAAACAAAACAACAACAAGAAACAACAAATAAAGGTAGAGGAAGATGAATCTTCTTAGATGGTAGTGGATATGGCAAAACAATCAAATTTTGCATGATACCTACAAAGCATTTTCAAGCTATGATGTTGCTTTTCCATTTTAAACCAAGCATAGAAGAAAAGTTGAATCACACGTGCTCCAACAGTTAGGAGACTGAAGAATGAATGCTGAAAATAGTAATACCTAGGAGTGTGTAAAATAAATACATTCTTGTTCTGATTTAATAATAAACATCACAAATTTACCCACTAAATACATATATTTTCTTACAAGGAAATACCTGCAGCATTCAGGACATAGCTTATTACTATCTATTTTTTCATATCTAACTTGAATACATCTGAGGAGTACCGGGGAACTAACAACTAAAGTAAGAACATTGTTAAAATGATGATTAGGTTAATGTAAGTCTATTAGGGTAAAGGTTCTATTTCACTGTGCGTTTAAGAAGAGCAAGAAGTTTAAATAGTTAGGATTATTATGTGTGGAGACATCCAGAGGACTCATAGCTTCAAGCCAATTAGACCACAGAGTGAATTAATACTAGTGAACCTTTGATTAACCTTGGATTTCTGGCATGCAGAACTGTAAGATTAAAAAAATGTTTCTTTAAGAAAGGTCTACAGTTTTTCTGATAGCAATCATGATTATAAATTAACATTGTTTAAATTTTATTTTGACCAGAGAGGTCTTTAGAAATCTAATCACAACTTTAAAAATACTAATCAGAATATAGTATGGTGTTTGACAGAAATCCTTTTCTCAAAAATATTTGTCTATTTCTTTTAATTTATTGTAGAAATTATAACATCATCACATTTCTCCTTTACTTTTCCTCCTTCCAAACCTTTCTATATTGATCTCCCTTGGTCTCTTTCAAAAGCAAAGCATATATTTCTACATATAACCTGTTCAGTCATCTTTCCAAAGTATGGTTGATGAGACTGAACAATGAGCAACTATATCATATAAATAGTTATATTTTCCAAGTTTCTCTCATAAATCATTATCCATAAGTATATGTAACACCTACGCTGAAATGGTAGAAAAAGAAAACAAACCTCTAATTTCAGTACTTTGATACATGAGATCACATTAATTTTTCATGCTTTATAGAATTAGAAATAATGAAAAGAAACAATCAGTAGGTAAGGATAGTATTGGGAAAACCTTTTATAGTTTAGCTATAAAGTAACTTTAACTTACATATGGACATGTACAGACACAAACAGTTTGTATGTAATAATATATATTTATTTGCATACCATACACTAACTTTCCCTAGTCTAAACTAGGAGATATTGCTCTATGAAACTCAACTAGCTGCAGAATAAGGGAACATTCTTCTTATATAATTCCCTTATCTGAATGCCATTTGCCTGGATGTGCTGAATTTCAGTTTCTTTTATCGGAGTCTTGGTCAGAGTACTTAATTATTTATAATTTCTCCCTGAAAATTTGTGATTAAGTCATTTTATCTAACTCTATTCCTAAAGAGGCCAATATACAATTAATTGTGTTCAGTGATGGATAAATCCATTTTGTTTTCCTTTGAGCCCTATCAACACAGTGGCTGAAATGAAAATGAACCAGAACAGCACTTAGTGAACATGAAACACAGATTAAACAGCCCTTCATATGAAAATGTGAGTTCAAATACAATTATTGTGGAATAAATCAAATAATATGCTTTATAATCATGAGATTGGATTGTATGTGTTTCTCTCACTCAGAGATCAGTGAGTTCTCCAGGAAACAATCCCTAGAAAAGACATTCTAATTATGAGAAATTTGGTTTAAAACTTAGTATAGTTCAATAATGAAACGTCAGTGAAGTGAGAAAAAGGACAGAAACACCATGGAATAAAGCATATATATATTCTATATGTTCATCACAATATGGGTGTAAAAAAAGTATAAATGTCGAACATAAATTATTAAAGTTATAATAAGGGAGTTAATATTTTCATTCCAGAAGTTTACTAATGTACGTCTTTTAATAACATGTTCCCTCAGTAGTGCAATGAGCTATACAAAAACCTGATGCCTTCAAACTAGGCTGTAGGAGAAATAGATGCAGCATCATGAAGTCTATCAGATTATTGAGAAAGTACAGATGCAACACAAAGTCTCCCTTGATGAATATTTGGAATGCCACTGTTCAAGTCATAGACAATCTTTCCTACCTTGCTGTATCTAAAATTCTGAATGTAAATCAACATCTATCATATCTCATTTTTATCAACTTAAAACATATATCTAGACCTAAAAACATCTTAACTTAGCTTAATTGTAAAACTAACCAGTCTGGTCTTCAACCCCATCAGAGATTAGAGAATGAATAAAATTAACTATCTGAGTAGACAAGGAGTGCAAATTATCAGCTTACAAAATGAGAAAATGACAGAGACAGTTTGGTGCCTGAACAGTCACCCAAAGCTTTCTATGATGTTGGAGCATCATCTTCAGCCTTCTGGCCCAATATATCTGACAGACAAATGTATATCAGATCAACAGGCATTATTGCAACATTCTCAAATTATTCATCAAGGAAGACTTTGTGTTATATCTTTACTTTCTTAAATATCTCATTTTCAAGTGAACAAATTTTAACAACATCTACATTTTCTGTTAAAAAAAAAAGTTCTGCCTAAAATATAAAATGAAAATTTTGTTGATTTCACTAAAGAAAGGAAAATGAAAAGTGTACCCATGGCATACATAGAAAATGTCCTTGGTATGAGGTGTCATCTAACCTTATGTGCTATTCAAAAGATAGTTAAATTGGATAATCTCAAGGGAACCCCTTGCTCTACTCTTGGAGCCAATGTTCCAATTAAAAGATATATTTTAATATATGTACTTCTCTGTATCTTAATGTATTTTAGATGCAACAAGGTATGAAAGATGTTTTCTTCAAGGTTGCCAAATACAAATAGCCAAAGCACTATGAATATAACATTTATATAATTCGTGATCGTTTTGTGGTTCTTCGTGTTGTAGGCAGTTTATTGTATAGATGTGTAATAGTATAAATGTATTTGTAACAAAGAGAAATAATAAACATTTAAAAATCCTAACCAAAAAATACCTTTTCATAAACCCTTAAGAACTTGCATGTACAAACCAGTGCTTAATTTTAGTGGTCCAAATATCTCTATGTTTGCTGTACTATCTAGTCAGTGATAAACTTTTCATACACAAAAGAAAATACTAGAGTCAAATTGAATGCTTTGTAAATGATGCATATTTTATGAAATAGTAAATAAATATAAGCAATTATACTTAATTAATTGAATCACATACCATTAATAACAGTAATTATTTTAATACGCCACAAATGTATCCAAAATATTTTGTTTACTAGCACATATTTTATAGAACTTTTTTGCATTCAGATTTAGGTGTCAAAGTTTGCTTAATCGATCTTTTTCAACATTGTTAGATTTACTTTGTGGTTTGTTTAGTCCTCCTGTGGCTTGCAAAGCCAGGGTTGCTTGTTTCCCCTTGAGGACCTCCTCTTCTTTAGAGAGGAGTGAGGGGGGAGAATGGGGAGAGAATGAGGAGAAGACCAGGAGGACCAAAGGGAGGGGCTTGCATTGGGATGTAAAATTATTAAATAAATGAAAATTTAAAAATACTTACTTCACTTTGAGACTTATTTGTAGGTATTTCTTCCTAATGATCTAGTAATTAACATAATACTTATTGATTTTTCAAAATGTCGATTATCAGTTTCTTTTTATTTAACTTATTACTGATTATTTGCCACCACTTTCACAGGATAAAGTTCCATATTATAATCAATTAAACCAACTCAACTATTAGTATGTTATATATGACTTCCTTAATTGGCAATGCTATCTATGAAATTAGTTCTTTTATAGGCAGGAATTATCTTTCTTACTCGATGATGCAAGAAAAACAGGTATCATTTGTATTATACCTAACTTTTAATTTGTAGTAATACAGAAAAATGCTTATTTATTAAATGCATAATGTATATAGACTTTAAGATGAATCTGGTTGTTGGTAGAAGAAATCTTTTTACATTTAAAATTAGGTGATAATGAGGAATTCTGCATTCCCTCAACATTTCCTGGTTAACATTGTTTTTTTTTTTTTTTTTTTTTTTTTTTAGTTCTTCTTAGAGTTTTCTAGGACCATCTGGATCCTTCTTTTTCCCCATTCTCCCAAACTTCTCTCACCTAGAACCCAGTAGGATGTCCTCACAACTATCCCAATCTCCTGGCGAGTGAAGACTTTCATGGGACATGCCTCTTGGGCTACTGTCCAATTATGATTGAGTATGTACCATGTGAGGCTTTCTGTTTCTGGGTTAGCTCAGTATGATCATTTCTAGTTCCATCCATTTGTCCACAAATTTTGGGATTTCCTTGTTTTTATTAGCTGAGTAGTATTCCGTAGCATAAATGTTTCTTTATCCATTCTATGACTGAGGGACATTTAGGCTGTTTCCAGGTTCTGGCTATTATGAATAAGGCAGGTATGAACATGGTTCATCTTACCAAAGGCAATTTACAGATTCAATGCAATCCCTATCAAAACACCTAAAGACTTTTTAAAAGGCATTGAAAGATCAATTCTCAACTCCATAGGGAAAAAAAAACCCAGAATAGAAAAAAAAAAAAATTCTGTATAATAAAGGATCCTCTGGAGGAATCTCCATACCTGATCTCAAGTTGTACTATAGAGCAACAGTAATCAAAACGGCATGGTACTGACACTGGCTGGCTGATCAATGGAATTCATTCGAAGACCCAGAAATGAATCCACACACATATGGTCACTTGATTTGACAAAGAACCCAATCTATTCAATGGAAACATGATAGCATCTTCAACAAATGGTGCTGGTCTAACTGGATGTCTTCATGTAGAAAAATGCAATTAGATCCATATTTATCACCATGCACAAATCTCAAGTCCAGATGGACTAAAGACCTCAACATAAAACCAGAGACACTAAATCAGTTAGAAGAAAATGTGAAGAGCCTGGAACACATTGGCACAGGAGACAACTTCCTGAACAGAATACCAACAATCAATAAATGGGACTTCATGAGGCTGAGAAGCTTCTGTAAGGCAGAAGACACTGTCAACAGAACAAAACGACAGCCCACAGACTGGGTAAAGTATTTTTTTTTTTAAAGAAGATGAATTGAACATGAGGAATGACATGTAAGACTGAGTCTTACATTAATTATATGAGTCTGCCTCCACACTCCTGTGCAACCACACACAATCCTGAACACACACACATGCACACAAAGGCACACATATATAGCAATCTTATTTTATTTTTAATGTAAGTAGAAGTTGTGCAGTGTGTAAAACACAGCCTTTGAATTCACTCAGACTCAACAAGACTCACTTCCAATAATCTTGGCAATAATTATAGTTTTAAAATGTAAGTAGAAATTTATATGAATAAATATTAACTTCAAAGTGTTTTTAAAATGCATCAAAAGGCACTCAGAGGAAGGACAGCAGGTTGCCAAGAAGAGACTTGATACCCTATGAGAATATACAGGGGGAGGTAATCCCCCTCAGGAACAGTCATAGGGGAGGGGAATAATGGGAAAATAGGGGGGGAGGGAGGAATGGGAGGATACAAGGGATGGGATAAACATTGAGATGTAACAAGAATAAATTATTAAAAAAAAAGAAAAAAGTACACTAAATTAGAGCATAGATATGGAGTATAGGAGATTTACCATTCATTCTAAACATAAATATCGGGAGACATTTTGGCTAGTTATAAAAGTGACAAATTTTAAGCTTTTATCTAAATAAGTTCACCTTGTTGTCTTAAACACATAAGCTGGGATATAATTTTCAGTAGAGGATCTTGAAAAACAAAACAAAAAAAAAATTGGTTAGTCTTTTGCTTGATCTTCATAAGGGTCTGAGAAGCTTTGAAATCTAGGGATGCTTGTGTCTCAGCATCAAAGTCTTACTTAACTAATCTAAGTTGGTCACATTCCTATTGGTTTAAAATACTTACTTGTTGATTTTAATTCACAGTCACAGTTAAAAGCATTGCTGTAGAATAAAAACAAAGTGGTGTATAAAGCAAGCTATTCTCATGTCACTTTGTAAATGTTGATTGCTCTAGTTCAGAAAATATGATTTGATTTGGTGTTTAACTAAAAATTTATACAGTGTGTAGGTTTTTAAATTTCTATATTATTGAGGATACACTCATTATAAAATTATTTCATCTTATATTAGACAAAATTAAGAATTTCTAATATGCTTGGTTTAATTAAACTTAATATTTAATCTTTAACATTATTTTTAAAATGTCTACATTGAATAAGCTTTACTTATTAGAAATAAAATAGACACAGAAGTAAATATTGAGAATATAATAACACCAGCCAATCAGATAGGATTAAATTTTATGTACCATTTATGCTTCTTATTTTGCATATTTGGTAAGGAATTTAAATGTGGATATGGTTTGCCAAACACAAACTCCCTGTACCATTTTGTATAGAAGAGTACTGAGGAAAGAGAATAGATTCAACTAATTGTGTTGGAGCAAAAGGACAAAGTGAATGTTTGTACAACATAATTTGTCTCTCATTCCATTTTCATTTCACTCTACCTTTTCTTACTAAAATTTATTGTATTCTGAGATGAAGACCAAATGTCTGTTGTTTGAATGTATTTAGCTTAGTGTCTCATCATGGTGCATTTTACATGAAGTATTTTAACAATTAAAGTTTCAATGGGTGATTTCATAAATTTATGTACTACATTATCATCTTATGTATATTTTAGTTTACAACCGGAAT
The DNA here is from genome assembly GCF_903995435.1 of Acomys russatus. Lineage (NCBI taxonomy): Eukaryota > Metazoa > Chordata > Mammalia > Rodentia > Muridae > Acomys > Acomys russatus. The sequence continues at coordinate 48,504,580 of NC_067158.1, forward strand.
TAGTAGCTTATATTATTGTCATTAAGAAAAATAGAAAAAAAAAATACCAGCAATTATGAACAGTATGAGTTGATGTCAGCATTTCTGTTAGCCTTGAAGCAGTTCTGATAGTTTTATTGTCTTAATCAACTTAGTCAACTCTCTTTATTGCTCTTTGGAGGTGGTAGTTTTGAACACATGCTGGGCATTAGTTCACTGGTGCCAAATTAAAAATGATAATTCTCAAGCGTGAAATAATTGCACGGACTAATGACCAAATATCTGTATAATGTGAGCTAGTGTTACAGCAGGTGGCCAAACAATTAGACAGCATAATATAATATATCCCTAAAGTAAAAAGAAAATAAAAATATTCTTAGACAACCAAAGCAAACCAATTAGGCTCAAAACAAAAAGAAGTACAGAATAAATATGTGCTAAGGTTTCATATGTTGTTTAAATAGTAAGTATAAGAACTTTTATGGATACTTCATTTCATAGGTGTTGATATACTATCCATTTATTGTGTACCTATGATGAAATATAAGTACTTGATTTCACCACGTTGATGAACTGACAGAAATTTTCTTATGAATATTAACTTTTAGCAAATGTACCTTTTGCAAGAAAAGCCCTCACAATAAAAAAGAATTGTGGGAAATAATGTATTTCATGAGTTACATGGGATGTAGGCAAAGCATAAGCTATTTCTCATTATAAAACTTGACTTTGAAATTTCTTGAGTATTAAGAACTCTGGTGCCCCATTTTTTGACCATGTCCCCTGGATGTGGGGGGGGGGCCTGGCACTCAGAGGAAGGATAACAGGTCACCAAGAAGAGACTCGATACCCTATGAGCATATACATGGGGAGGAAGTCCCCCTCAGTCATAGACATAAGGGAGGGGAGTAGGGGGGAAGTGGGAGGGATGGAGGAATGGGAGGAAACAAGGGATGGGCTAACCATTGAAATGTAATATGAATAAATTAATAAAATATTTTTAAAAAGAATATTATCATTAATAATTTTTATGTCATACAGAGAAGTTATTTTTAAAGAAATAAGTTTTTTGATAAAGGGAAATAAGTGTAACAGTAATCTTCTGTATTTCTCTAGGTAAGATTTTGCAAGGAAAAATGACCAAATGTCATTTTAAACTACCATACTCTAGTTGCATAACTTCCTAAGAAGTGGCAAAGACATTAAAGACTAGAAAAAAAAATGGCTATAGTGTATAAGTGAACGAGGGTGATAAGCATGACATAAAGAGACATTGTGTATTAGAATTAGAAATAGTATGATTTACAATCTTGCTTCTGAAAATTTCCAATGGCAATCAGCCTTGACAGAGCCCAGAACTTAGAAGTTTACACATTCCAATTCTCCAAATATTCTTACATTATTAAGATATGCATTTTTCATAATTCCTCAGTAATCTTAATGAATACATCAATCATGTTAAATTTAAGATAATAGATGAAGTTGGTACAGAAATATATATATATGTATATCAATAGGCTAGTACATAAATCAGAATAATAAGTATTAAGAATCACAAAAATAGAAATACATTTAAAGATCACAGTAAATAGATTTGGCAGACAATAAAACCATTTGAAGTAAATAAAGTGGAAAGGAGTATAGTGAATGTAAACACGTTTTTGCTTTGACTCCCAGTGTGGGATATGAAACAGACTTGTGTGAGGGTGTGCAGTGTGTGGTGATTTCTGGAAACAGATTTGTGAGCAAACATATTGTGTTTGTCCACTAGAAAGCAAACTGCCTCTTGTGGGGGCCATGGTCTTTGCCAACTGATAAACATTCTAGTACACACTCTGAGAGGACACATATATATTAGATTATGTATATTATATATATACTGTATATACCAACTTAAAACATCTACCTAGACCTTAAAACATCTTGTTCAAAATATATTCTCTCAGAAAATGGTTATGAATGCAGAGTCCTAACAGTCATTATGCTGAAAAAGCAGTCACTATGAGGCACCCATAGTACCCTCTTCAAGGTTCAGCGTACATTGAAGTTAAGGTGAAATAAAAGAAGAGGCACAGATAAGGCAGATGCATGTCTCAATGAGATGACTTCTGGACATGAATTAATTTTTGTATTCATTAGTTTACTATAATATGATTACTTGAATAAGAATAGATTTTAGAGAAGCTGGTTAGAGAAGCTGATTTTACAGTGGATTTCAATCAGTGTTACAGACACTCATTCCTGAGCAAATGTTGAAAATAAGTTACAGGAACTGCTGATTCATACATGAGAAAATTTTATCATCCTTGTGCATGTATCCTATATCCCATGACCATGATATTGCCCAGGAATTACTCAGAAAGTGAATATAAAAAGAATATAAGATCCTTAAGTTTGGCAAAATGGCTGTGAAAAACTGTCTTCTGTTCATGACACTGCCACTGAAGTTATTAACTTACAATCACTTTGCATACAGAAGATGTATACAAGCTGAACTTATTCAAAATTACAGCGTATATGGGGTAGGAATTCATAAAACCTCACTGCTACCAAGTAATTAATGGCAATTGATAGATATTAAAGGAAAAATGTTTCTTTTGCTATTTGGGTTACCTTAGCTCATCCATGTGCCATAAGACGTCCTCATATGTGAAAATGTGGACATTAGTCAGTAGACGTTGTGTGTTATTTAAAAAATAGCAAAGAAGAAGACGCGAAGTTAGGATGTGGAGGGTAGAGAGGGTTCAGAGGAGGTTGGAGAGGGTGAGGGGTAGATATGGTAACTGTTCATTGTATATATATATATATATATATATATATATATATATATATATATATATATATAATTCTCAAGGAAAATAATAAAAATAGAAAATCCGTGGTTATGCATTCATAAAGCATAATACAGCACTTAAATTATTTATTTAGTTGATAAATCAATGGTAGGAAATAAACAAATGTAGATGAGGAGAGAAATGATTAATCTGCTCACTTTGCCTTTAAAAGATAATTGCATGGATTACTTAAAAAATAAATTTGGAAACTGGGAAGTCAAAGATGCCAGAGCAGACATGTTCTGTCGAGCGTTCTCCGTGTGACAGATCCTGCCTAGATCAGCAACAAGGTGCATATTGCTTCCATGAATAAGGAAAAGAGAAAGTACAAGTGCTCTGGTGTTTCCCCTCAGCAGAACAGGGACTACAAGCCAGGCTTTTACACATCTCATTCACTTATTAGTTTTAACCAATATTAGAAAAAGATACTTTAAAGAAGGAAATGCCTTGTCTTTTTTTTCTTTCTTAAGGTTTCTAAAAGTTCAGACCAAGTTTGGATGGACATCAAATTTGGATCTGAGGTTCTGAGATGAAGCAGGTAATCTTGGTGGAAAGAAAGCATATCAGAAGACCTTGGTTACCTTCCTGCAGTCAGGAAATGTGAGAAACAGGAATAGCCCAGGAGAGGCCAAGACATACCCTTTAAAAGGTACACTCCTAGAAACTCATTGTAGGTGAGGAAGACACATGTTCAAAGCTTTCATGATATTTAAGAAACACTTGCAAGTCATGAGTCCACCTTTTCATAAACTATCGATTAGATAAAAGCCCTTTGATACATGCACCAGTTCAAGATTGTGTGTGAAGATTGTGATCAAATCTTAATCACACCAACCTTTTGGAAATAATCCTGTTCAAGGGAAAAAAATCTCTTAAAATTTTTGTTTTTACATATCTTCAGGCTTGTATTTCTCCTGCTGTATTACTTAAAAATTACTCATTAAGTTAAAAATATTTTGTGTTACTTTTTATGGTTTCAATTTGTCATAGAAGAAACATATGTTTTTTTCAGCTTCTATCTTCCATAAAAGAGTCAGAGTGGGAACATCTTTACATGCAACTGAATATCTGTATTCATTACTGTAAGGAATTAACTAGCATTTCTTTCATAAAGTACATGCTATTCAGTGAACTTTAGCCAATATGCAAGTAAAAATGCCGTTAATCATATTGTACTACTGTTAAAGAGAACACAAATCGTCTAATGCTTTGTTTGTATTGAATAATTTATTTTAGTAATCTGAGTATTTCCTAACCATGTCCTGCTAATGCTTCTGGAAACACACATCAGCATCTGTTTTGATACCTTAGTTTCTGTGGGCACTTGAAAACTCTCAAATCTGCACAAGGTCTTTTTTGCTAAGGGTAGCTAACACTGAGCATGTAGGACAGAGGTGTTCAGTTATATTTGCACACAAATGTTAGAAGGAAGCCTGAGGCAATATGAATAGGAGCTCTTCAAACTTCAAAGGTTCTGTGAAGGATTCTTGCTCAGCTCTTGCCATCCTGAATTGGCTCATGCTTGGGGAGCAATTAAAATTAAATAGCCTCTGAGAAGCAAAAAGGAAAAGGCTCCAGTTCTGAGGATGAACACACTGGATCACAGTAGTAGCAATGGGGAAATCTTAAGCAACAGCAAAATAGCAGCAGAGAGGAGGGACATGACATTTTGAATTCAGAGTAAGTATTTTCCAGGCAACATTAATTAATCCTTTCAGAGAGTTAAGCTGTGGCTACATTTAATAACATCAGCGGAGAGCACTGTAAAGAAATCTCCTAGCCAACACAAAACTGAAAGCTACACATGCACGCACAAGCTACAACAAACTCATACTTTCGTGAGGCTATCGATATACAATTGGCATGATCGATCAATAACATCCACAGGTCATCTATGTTTGTGGGGCCCTGAAATAGGCAACCTCATTTTTATTTTGCTTAAGCTGAAATATAGAATAATGCTTGCTTAAAATTAAAAATTAGCAATATCATTGAGAACTCAAGTCGCCCAAATGGATGTAAGTGTTTGCGGACCTGCCTCACACGCACACGCGCGTGCAAATACGCACACACACACACACACACACACACACACACAACACCAGTTCATGCACCTTAGTATCAGGTGTAATGGTTAATGGTTAATTAAAATCCTATCATGATTTCCCTGTTTATCTTCTCTGAAAGACTATTATTTAGGGAACTTTTCATGATAAAGTTAACACTTTAAGTAGATTCATTGTTAATGGAAACTCATGTCTAATTGATTATTTTATCAAAAAAACAGTAACAGATAATTGTTTATGCTTTAAGATTCTTGAAAATGCTTGCTGAATATTTACATTTTCTACATTTCATCATGGCCCGTATCTAATACAAATCAAGCACTTGCTTTGGAAAAGGGGCTGCAAGATATAAAAAACACCTGTAGAATTTACACTTATCCCTTACCACTCTAAAATGAGCTTATTTGTATTTTTCTTTAGGTCCGGGCGCAGTGGGGCACACCTGTAATCCCAACACTCTGGAGGCAGAGGTAGGTGGATTGCTGTCCAGCCTGGTCTACAAAGTGAGCCCAGGACAGCCAAGACTACACAGATAAACCTTTTCTTGAAAAACAAAACAAAAAAATGAAAATAGATTAATCTTTCATACAATACACATTGAATGCAGTTTCCCCGATCTCCACTTCTCCCAGCTTCTGCCACTCAACCTTGCCTCTGCCCCAGATCTACTCCTTCTTCTGTTTCCTAGCCAGAAAAGAGCAGTCTTCCGAGACAAGACAGACAAATAGGACAAAACAAGGCAACTTAATAGGGAGTTAAAAAACTCAAGAGTAGGCAAAAGAAACAGGGAGAGGCCCACTACCTCTGTTTAAAATATATTAATTTAATTTATTCACATTACATCCTGATTATCTTATCTTCTCAGTCTTACGCTCCTTCCCTCTTCGGCCCATTCCCTCTCCTAGAATCTCCTGGGGTGGGGGGAGGAGGGCTGCTCCCTCACTGTGTGGCCACAGCCTACCAGGTCTCATCAGCATAGCCTGTATCTTGTTCCTCCAGGCCATCCTGCCAAGGGGCACTGACCAAATCGTGGGCCCCAGAGTGCATGTCAGAGGTTCAGCGAAAGCCCTCCCAGTCCCAACCCCCAGCTTCTGCATCTTGGAGAATGAGCTGTCCATTGGCTACATCTGAACAAGGAGTCTATGTTCTCTGCATGCATTGTCCTTATTTGGTGCATCAGTTTGTGCAGGCCCCCCTCTGTGCAGATCCAATAGCCATGATCATCTCTCTGTGGAACTTCTGACCCCTATGGGTTCTTTCATGCTCCCCCCTTCTCTTTCATACAACTCTTAGCTGTCTACTCATATGATGGCTGTGAGTCCCAGTATCTGTCTGGAGTATCTCAGAGGACATCTGTTGAGAGTTCCACAAGGGCACCTAGCTAACTGTCGTAACATGTCCATGGAAGACCTGGTGTAGACACATGCAGGCATAGTGCTTCAGTCTCTGTGAGCCCATGCAATCTCCACTTAGTTGATGCAGTGGGCCATGTTCTCCAAGGTACTCTAAAATATTTTTAAAATATACCCTTCCTCACCAGGGTAAGAAACAGATTCAGCTTCAAATGAAGACTTTGAGATCACACTATATCCTTTGGCCAGAATTTTATTACACGAAAAGTTGGTTTACACAGAGAAAGATGAATAGCATGGTCAGATGAGAAAGGCTGGGTTAGTTAAGGTACTCTGAGGTCCACGGGCTGTTTACTCTTTAAGAAAACAACCCAAAATATTTATAGAAGCTTAAACTCGTACATATCAACGAAACCCTTGTGGAACATACTCTTCAGTGTTATAATTTAGATTTTCCTAGTATGCCTGGAGTTTGAACATTATTTAAAAGGTGACATCATATCAGCCATCGTTAGTCTTATTCAGAAAGAAAACAAGGTTGGACTCAGAGATGTCTCACTTTTCTTTTATTTTTCTTTCTTAGGTTTGGAGAAAGGGGTTAAAAGGAATATAGAAATATAGAAGGATGATAATTACTGAATCTACTCCTCAACTGAAAGCCTGAATTATTACTTACAATTTTTTTTAAGTTTTTTTGTTGTTGTTTTTTGAGACAGGTTGGTTTCTCTGTGTAGCCTTGGCTGTCCTGGACTCGCTTTGTAGACCAGGCTGGCCTCGAACTCACAGTGATCGGCCTGCTTCTGCCTCCCAAGTGCTGGGATTAAAGGTGTGTGCCACCACGCCCGGGCTTACAATTTTATATTTAATTCAGTAGTATAGAATTTTGTTTATTGATGCAAAGTAAGTTTTATTGTGATAAATTGGAATAGAATTCAAATTTAAGATTATTCCTTACATATATATATATATATATATATATATATACATATATATTATAATATGAAATACTGTACCCACACAACTCACCTATAATACAAGGTTTACTTCCAATACTTTGAAAGTGCTATTGCAGGCTGCTTAGGATAATTAAGTAATACAAGTTTATTGTTAGTTTACCAAATTATGGTCATATCAATTACTAGTCTATTTTTATCACAAGAATACACATCTTATGTGTAACGGATAGATAGGATTCTATAGGTACATAAAGTAAAATAGATAAGGTCTTCCAAAACCCCAAGAACCCACAGAATATGGCATTTAAATATGTATTTATTGTCTTAAAGATCATTTGACAATAGACAGGTAAACTCCTGGCTGTCACAGACATGAGGATAACTATGCCTACTTTAATGTGTACACAAAGAATGCAGATTTGTGTAAGTGATGTCTGGTAGAACCACATAATTAATATTGAATCAACTGTTGAATAAAATTTGAATATATCTATGGGTTAAATAGTAGCATTATATATTGGCCAGTTCAGTCTACAATTGCATAAATAAATTTAGCTATAGTTGCCTAATGGTTTTATTTTTTAATGTTCAATCAATTTCACTGAAATCAGGGACAAAACAAGGCTGTCACCTTCCTTCCTGTCCGTATAACTTCAAAAGTACTTGGAGTTATAGTTAGAGTGGTAACTAAAGTACATAAAGGAAATATAAATTAGAAAGGAAGAAGTAAAAGTATCAGTATTTGCAGAAGACATGATAGTATACATTAGTGACCCCAAAAATTCTACCAAGGAACTCCTATAGCTGACAACCACATTTAGCAAGTGGCTGGATACAAAATTTGCTCAATGTACAGCTCACTATCGACAGGGGGTGGAAGCAGGGTCAGGGAGGGGAGTGGAGGACTGCCTCTGAGAAGATCTCTGGTGCCCAGGACTTGATAACTCCCCCTTGGCAGAGAGGTACTGTGGGAACACAAAGGAGGGTGATGCAGATTGTCCATATGAGACCTGATAAGTTGTGCTCACACAGTGGAGGAGGAGGACCCCATCTGTCAGAGGTCTAGGGGAGAGGAATAGTTTGGAGGATGGGGGAAATAGAAAGATAAGAGTGAGGAGATAAAAATCCAGACGTAATGTGAATAAATTATAATATAAAAGGAAAAATAAAACAAAAATACCAGTAGCCCTCCTGCATACAAATGACAAATATCTTTATAAAATTATTTTTCTTATTTTCAATATTTGTCATTTTCTTGTATGAATGTATTAAACAAGTACATATACTTAAGAAAATAGTCAATATATGAAATTTCTTCTAAATTCTTGATAATGCAATTACCCACACTCTCAATAACCATAAATAAATATTTAATTTTCCAAAATTGTCTATGCACAGGAGATGGTATATGCAATCCTTGAAGTCTGTTAAAAAACACAAGATTTTTTTCTTTTAATTTTCTAGTTACTTGTCATGCCGTTTTAGCCATTTAATTTTATTCCTGATAGTGACTTGGGTAACATATTTTCAATCTTGTCTATGTCTGCTCTACCCTTGAAATATACAATCATCTTACACTGTCAGCTTTACCTCTGCTTTTGAAATGCATAGAGCCTGGGTATCTGTGAACAAGTCAACATCTGTCATTCTTCTTTCTCACAAGACAGTGATATTGCTCAGGGGAGGTGTTGACACTGCTGCTCTGAGTTTTTATCTCTCTGGAAGGAAGCCACTAACAGTTAAGAGCTTTATTGGATTCTACTTGCTTGTCAGCTTGTCACATGCTATTCCTTGCCTGTATATTTTGTGATTATGTTTTCATAATTTTCTGCCAATTGTATTAGTCATTCTCTACAGTGACAGTATCTATTTCACAATACTTTTAACCATAGATCTGAATTTCAGAACAGGTCATGAAGAATTGTAGAGGATCCTGTCCAATATTGTGATGTACAATTCTCATGGGTGTTAGGAGCTCCATCATATAATACAAAATCATACCAGACTTTCTTCTGCTTATTCAAATTACAAAGCTACACATTCTTTTTCTATGATGGGTGTTAAAGAGCTATTATAAAATGCTTTCCAAACAATTGTCTGTATTGAGCAGCCATGCTTCGATGAACTGGTTGGAATGGTGTCAAGTGGCATTAATTAGAATAAAATTGAAATAGTCATAAGAAGCGCCAGATTTCTGAGTGTGTAACTAATACCTCTAAGGAAATAGAAGCCAAGGGTGTACATATTTTCAACCAGGCATCCTTGGATTTACTCACTGTCTGTTGTTATTTCTCCATTTTCATTTCTGATTATACTGATTTGATTACTCTCCCTTTGCCTTTTAGTTAGTTTGGCTAAGTGTTTGTCTATCTTGTTGATTTTCTCAAAGAATGAGCTCTTGGTTTTGTTGATTCTTTGAATAATTTTCTATTTTGTTTGTTTCTATTGTATTCATTTCAGCTCTGGGTTTGATGATTTTCAGCTGTCTACTCTTCTTAGGTGAGTCAGCTTCTTTTTGTTCTAGAGTTTCCGGTGTGTTGTTAAGTTGGTAATATGGGATCTCTCCAATTTCTTAATAAAGGCATTTAGTGCTATGAATTTTTCTCTTAGGACTGCTTTCATTGTGTCCCATAATGAATTCTAGATATTATTTATCTCATTGAATTCTAGATATTATTTATTTCTTTTTTTTTTATTTTATTCCTTATGCAGATATCATTGAGTAGGGAGTTGTTCAGTTTCCATGAGTTTGTAGGCGTTTGGTTATTTTTGGTTTTATTGAGATCCAGCTTTAATCCATGGTGGTCTGATAGGATGCAAGGACCATTTGTATTTGATGAGGTTTGCTTTGTGACCAATTATATGGTTGGTTTTGGAGAAGGTTCTGTGAGGTGTTGAGAAAAAGGTGAATTCTTTTTCATTTGGGTGAAAAGTTCTGTATATATCAGTTAAGACCATTTGGTTCATGACATGTTAGTTTCATTGTTTCTCCATTTAGTATCCACTGTCATGATCTATGTATTAGAGAGAGTGAGGTGTTGATGTCTCCCACTATTAAAGTGTGGGGTTCAATATGTGACTTAAGCTTTAGTAATGTTTCTTTTATGAACGTGGGTGCTTCTGTATTTGGGGCATAGGTGTTCAGAATTGAGACATCATTTTAGTGTATTTTTCCTTTGATGATTATGAGGTGTCCTTCTCCTTCTCTTTTGCTTAGTTTTTGCTGAAAGTCTATTTCACTAGATGCTAGAATTGCTACTCCAGCTTGTTTCTTTGTTCCATTAGCTTGGAATACCTTTTTCCAGCCATTTACTCTGAGGTAATATTTATCTTTATTGCTGAGGTATGTTTCTTGTATGCAGCAGATTGATGGGTCCTGTTTTTGCATCCATTCTATTAGCCTGTATCTCTTCTTTGGGGAGTTAAGGGCATTCATGTTGAGTGATATTAATGACCACTGATTAATGGTTCCTATTATTTTGATATTGGTAGTGGTAGAGTGTGTGTGTGTGAGCTTCCTTCCTTTTGTGTTTGTGGGTGTGGGGTTGTTCATTTCTTTTCTTTCTCTGAGTTAACTTATCCTGCTTGGGTTGAAGCTTTCCTTCTAGTATCTTCTGTAGAGCTGGATTTGTGGTTAGGTACTCTTTGAACTTGGTTTTGTCATGGAATATCTTGTTTTCTCCATCTTTGGTGATTGAGATCATTGCTGGATATAGTAGTATGGGTTGGCATCTGTGCTTTCTTAGTGTCTGCATGATATCTGTCCAGGCCCTTCTGGCTTTCATAGTCTCTGTTGAGAAGTCAGGTGTAAGTCTGATAGGTTTGCCTTTATATGTGATTTGACTTTTTTCTCTTGCAGCTCTTAATATCCTATCTTTGTTCTGTACATTTAGTGTTTTGACTATTATGTGTCAGAATGATTTTCTTTTCTAGTCCAATCTATTTGGAGTTCTGTAGGCTTCTTGTATATTTATGATTGTTTCTGAGTGCCACCAGGTCTCCCCCTCCAGGGGACATGGTCAAATGTGAGGCACCAGAGTACGTGAGAAAGTCATATCACACTCTCCACTCAACTGTGGAGAATATTCTGACCATTGGCTAGATCTGGGAAGGGGTTTAAAGTTTATCTCCTGTATTGTCCTTGGCTGGTGCCTTAGTTTGAGCGGGACCCCTGGGCCCAAATCTGCCTATCATATTGTTCTACTTGTAGATTTCTAGGACCCTCTGGATCCTTTTATTTTGCTGTTCTCCCATGCGTCTCTCATTTAGAGTCCCAATAGGATGCCTTCCCCTCTGTCCCAGTTTCCTGGTAAGTGAAGGCTTTCGTGGGACATGCCCCTTGGGCTAGTATGCAGATATAAGTGAGTATATACCATTTGAGTCTTTCTGCTTCTGGGTTAACTCACTCATTATGATCATTTCTAGCTCAATCCATTTATCCACAAATTTCGGGAATTCCTTGTTTTTAATTGCTGAGTAGTATGTTAGGGAAGTTTTCTTCCATGATTTTGTCGAAAATATTTTCTGGGCCTTGCAGTTGGGAATCTTCTTTTCTTCTATCCCCATGATTCTTAGGTTTGGTCTTTTCATAGTGTCCCAGATTTCTTGGATTCTGTGTCAAGAGCTTTTAAGATTTAGCATTTTCTTTGACTGCTGTATCCATTTCTTCAGTTATATCTTCTATCTATATATTCTTTGTTCCGTCTCCTGAATTCTGTTGGCTATGCTTGCCTCTATAGATCCTGTCCTCTTCTCTTGGGTTTCCATTTCCTGGATTATTTCAGATTCTATTTTCTCCATACCTTGACTCTCCTGTTTTAGGTCATGAAATCTTTTATTCATTTCTTTCTCCTGTTTATTGTGGTTTCTTCAAGTGATTTATTCATTTCTTTCTTTGTGTATTTTAGTTCTAGTTTAAAGGATTTACTTTCCTCCTTTAAGGCCTCTATCATTTCCATAACCTCAGAATTGAAATCCTTTTCTAGTGTGTCAGTTGAGATAGTCTCTCCAGGGCTTGTGTGGTGGTGGGACTCCTCCATTCAGTTTTTCCTGGCATCAAACGATTCTGGGGACTGTTGTTTGGGTTCTTACACAGACCTCTTCCCATTGTGATATCTCTGGTTGGAGTGTACGCCCAGTTCTTTCTTGGTTTCAGAACTTTCTGTGGTTTTTCTGGGTGATATGAGATCAGATCCACTTGTGATCCAGACTGTGGGGTCTGCTCAGTGTCAGGACCCACAGACACTGATGATTTTGCAGTCTCAAGGTAGTTCTGTGCACAAGGGGGTGCAAGAGTAGCCCCACAGCCAGTTGTTTTGGGTCTTGAAGGCTCTCGGTGACTGTTATAGAACCCAGGAGCTTTCTCTTTGGCTTTTCTGGGTGACCTGAGATCACTTCTATTTGTGGTCCCAAATTTGAGGGACTTCTCAGTGCCAGACTCAAGCTAGTTCTGAGTACTAGGGGGTACAAGAGAAGCCCACCAGCTAGTTGTTTTGGGTCCTGCATGCACGTGGGGGGCTGTTAGGGAACCCAGGAGCTCTCTTTGTGTCTTTTCTGGGTGACATAAGATCAGATCCCCTTGTGATCCTGACTGTGGGGTCTGCTTGGTACTAGGATGCACAGACGCTGGTAGTTTGGCTGTACCCAGCAAATTCTGTACATTAGGGAGTGCACAGAACTGCTTACCTGTTGGACATGTGGCACTAGCCTTTGTAGGCTGTACACTTATTTCTGTGGGAACCAGGTGCTTTGCGGTTTTGTCTGCTGGCCAGAGGCTGGACACAACCATGCTCCACAAAATTTGGATCCCTCTCACCTGTGGGTCACCAAAGTTGATGTTTTGTGGTTCTCAGATCGGCTCTTGGATTGTTGAATAGTCACTGATATCCTGCTGAGCAGATAACGTGTGTGTTAGGCACAGCAATCTTGAATCCTCTACAAAATTTATTCACTTACATGCCATTTGGAGTCCCCTCCCTTGTCTCTTCCTGGTCTCACTCTCCCTCCGTTTTACCCCATCCCCACCTCCCCTTGTCCTCAGAGAGAGAGAACAGGGGGCTTGGTCCTCTTCATGTGTGGTCCTTCGTTGGTACATCAGTTTCTGAAGGCCTCCTTGGGACCAGATTTTCTGCCTCTCTAGGTCTTGTGGAGCTCCTGGAGCCTACTAGTCCTTCTACCCCCCAACTCTTCTAGAAGACTCCTTGCACTCTGTGCAAAGTTTGGCTGTGAGTCTCAGCATCTGTTTCAATCCCCTGTTGGGTGAAGTCTTTCAGAGGACATCTATGGTAGGCTCCAGTACTATTGCCTTCCTTCTAAGGCTTCTAGTTTCTATTCTATTTGCCCTCCTAAATGAGAATTAAGTTTCTTCCCTAAGGTTCTCATTGTTATTTAGTTTCTTTAGGTCTGCACATTTTAGTAAGGTTGCCCTGTAGTATAGGCTAATATCCACTTATGAGTGAGTATATATCATTGTGTGTCTTTTGGGACCTGGGTTACCTAACTCAGAACAATATTTTCTAGTTCCATACATTTGTCTGCCAATTTCATGATTTTCTTGTATTTAATAGCTGAGCAATATTCCATTGTGTAAATGTACCACAATCTTTTAACCATTCTTATTGACTGGGAAAAGATTGTCACCATCCTATATGCAACAAATGCCTAATATCCAAAATATATAAAAACTCAAAACATTAAACACCAACAAACAAAATAACCCAATTAAAAACGAGGAACAGAACTAAGCAGAGAATTCTCAACAGAGGAATCTCTAATGGCCGAGAAGCACTTAAAGAAATGCTCAAAGTCCTTAGTCATCAGGGAAATGCAAATCAAAACAATTCTGAGATTCCACCATACACCTGCCAGAATTACTAAGTTCAAAAACTCAAGTAGCAGCATATGCTGGAGAGGATGTGGAGAAAGGGAAACATTCCTCCATTGATAGTGGGGGTGCAAACTGTACAAACACTTTAGAAATCAAATGGGAGCTTTCTCAGAAAATTGCAAACAATGCTACCTCAGGCCGGAGCTATACCACTCCTGAGCATAGACCCAAAGATGCTGAACCATACAGCAAGGACATTTGGTAAACTGTGTTTATAGCAGCTTTATTTGTAATATCCAAACTCTGGAAACAACCTAGATTTCCCTCAACCAAAGAATTGATAAATAAATTTGTTTTTAATCAAACACTTTTTTCCTTAGCCAAATATTTTAATGTAACTATAAAGTATAAAAGCTACTATATGATATCACAGCGCTGTCTCTACAAGAATTAGTTTATATTTGATTTTGACTGATATATTGTTCATATTTTAAATTAGTAATTTTGTGGATAACTTAGCAAATTTGGTTTTTTACAACAAAATCAATATAGGTTTTTTTAATTCTGAATTTTTTACAAAAATATCTGAATCCTACGTTTTAATTTTTTCCTTCCTGTGTTTCACTGACTTCTCCCTTTATCACAAGGCCTTTTATATAATTGGCTAACTTAACAAACAGATGGCATCTGTGAGATGCTGGCAGACACCACTATATATGAGGTTGTGCCATTGATTATACTTTTTATTAACTTTCTGTTTACCCTAGGATTTCTTTATTTTCTAATGAGAAGTTTCTGAATTTCACTCTCTTTTTGCAAGTTGAAGGCAGTTGTGAATACAGTTTTCCTGTCTCTGTAAAGTATTTTATTAGCACACGAAAAGAGTTCAGAAATGTGTCATATTCATGGACCACTAGTTTATTATGTGGGTGAAAATAAAATATTTTGCCATTTAAAAAAAAAAGACCTAATTGCATATGGTTTCTACAATGAACTTTCAGTAAATGCTAGCTGGGTATGCAATTAAAATACTACAATGAAATAAACCTAAAAAACATGAAATTTACAGAGTGGAGTATTGTTTATAAATGTAAATATAAGAAAGGACTAAACATAGATGAATGGTATATGCATCCATAAACATTGTTTTCCAATGATTTAGCAAACTATTAAATATGAGTCATTAAGGATTTTAACTTTATAAAAATTATTTTCCTAATTTTGAGTGATGGCACCACTCATATAGACAAGTTAGCTTTACATCATATATGATGAGTAAACAGTGCTGTAAAAATATGAATGAGTAGGATCCTAAGAATATATATTTTATTATTATTGAATAAATATATTCATTCAAGTGTTCTTGATGGATTTCTGAGCATGATGAAATGATGTAGAGACAAAGTCAAACAAGTTATAATTAAGATTTAATTTAAGGATGTATTTAATAACTCAGCATGTCATACTTAAAAATCCATAACATTATCTAAGCACCACAGGATACTTTATAATCAGGTAAAGAATATTCAGGGATTATTTAAAAGATCTAGGAATGGGAGATACCTTTCATTTTAGACTAATCTCTCTTTGTTGCAGTGTTTATGGCAACATTGTTATTCTGTGGTTTACTTTTAAAGGAATGTAGGAGTTTTTAAAATGGAGCTATGTAGTCCTTTCAATCAAATATCTTTTTTTTTTTTTTTTGGTACCAAATGCTATTCTATTTCTTATTTATATTTATATAAATATTACTTATAATTGGAATTAGTTCTTCTTTGAAATTCTGGTAGAATTCTATACAAAATTTATCTATTCCAGAGGTTTCTTTGATTGGGAGCCTCTGAATAACTGCTTTTAATTCCTTGTATAAGTAAATTTAAATTGTTTACTTTCTCTTGATATAACTTTGGTAAGTAGTACTTATCAAGAGAATCATCTATTTCATTTAGTTTTTATTTTTCCAATTTTTAGGAGTATAGACTTTTGAAGGAAGAGCTAGTGATTCCTTAGATTTCATCGATGTTTGTTGTTATGTTCTCTTTTTCATTTTCTTTCATTAATTTGGATACTGTCTCTCTGCCTTTCAGTTAGTTTGGTTAAAATTTTGTCTATATTGTTGACTTTTCTTAAAGAACCAACTTTAAGTTTTGTTGATTCTTGGCTTTTGGTTTTGTTTCTGTTTTGTTTTTGCTTTGTTTCCAATTAATTGATTTCCGCCCTGTGTTTGATTATTTCCTGCTGTCTACTCCTCTTGGGTTTATTTGCTTCTTTTTCTTCTACAGCATTTAGGTTACTTTTAAATTGCTAGTATGGGATCTCTCCAATCTCTTAATGAGGACTCTTAGTGTTACGAACTTTCCTCTTAGTCCTGGGGAGGCAGGCAGAGCCTTGGGCCTGACAATGAGGCTCAGAGAACAGCCTGCTGTCACCACTGCTGGTTGTGCCCCAGATAAAACGGAATGTTTCTGGGGTCCTGCAGGCCTCCTCTGGAAGGGAAGAAGAGCAGTGGGCCTGACAGTGGAGCTAAGGAGATAAAGCGCAACTCACATCTGCTGCTTGTGCCCTAAGAAGATCAGGCAGTCAGGGATATGGTAGAGAAAGGTCAAAGTTGGATTCCTGGATTCCATGCCTCCTGGGGAAGGCGGGCCAGGTGGTTTGGGTGAAAGTGTGCATTTCATCTCTGCTTCTTGTGCCCATCATAAACTTTTAAAATTTTTTAAAATTTTTCTTGATATTTATTCTTAGTTCATATTGCATACTAATATTTGTTGATTACGTTTTCGATCTTACTATAGATTTTCATATATATATTACATTTTATTACTGTGAACTTTATGTTATAAAATTTTCCTCCACATTGTTAGTTATTCTCTATTTCTAAGCCATAAGCACCTGAATAGAAACAGTTCTATATATTTCATTCTTTCAGATTTTATGGCTCCTTAGTGGAAAAAATGGGACAAGTAATGCAATGTGAATTTACCTGTCTTTAATTATGATGTTGAAACAGCAGCCCAGGCCTTGAGGTGAACAATTAATAAATGGGACCTCATGAGGGTGAGAAGCTTCTGTAAGGCAGGAGACACTGTCAAGACAACAAAGAGACAGCCTACAGACTGGGAAAAGATCTTCACCAACCCTACATCTGTCAAAGGTCTAATATCCAAAATATATAAAGAACTCAAGAAATTAAACACCACCAAACAACCCAATTGATCAATGGGACTTGAACTAAACAGAGACTTCTCAACAGAGAAATAGCGAATGGCTGAGAAACACTTAAAGAAATGCTCAACCTCCTTAGTCATCAGGGAAATGCAAATCAAAACAACTCTGAGATTCCATCTTACACCCATCAGAATGGCCAAGATCAAAAATTCAAGTGACACCACATGCTGGCAAGGATGTGGAGAGAGAGGAACACTCCTTCAGTGCTGGCGGGAATGCAAACTAGTACAGCCACTTTCGAAATCCATCTGGCGCTATCTCAGAAAACTGAAAATAGGGCTTCCGCAAGACCCAGCTACTCCTTGGAATATACCCAGAAGATGCTCCAGCACACAACAAGAAAATTTGCTCAACCATGTTCATAGCAGCCTTATTCATAATAGCCAGAACATGGAAACAGCCTAAGTTTCCCTCAGTAGAAGAATGCATAAAGAAACTGTGGTACATTTACACTATGGAATACTACTCAGCTATTAAAAACAAAAAATTACCAAAATTTGTGGACAAATGGATTGAACTAGAAATGATCATAAGGAGTGAGTTAACCCAGACGAAGGGAGTGTTAAATGGTATATACTCACTTAGAACTGCATACTAGCCCAAAGGGCATGTCCCATGAAAGTCTTCACTAACCAGG
The DNA here is from genome assembly GCF_903995435.1 of Acomys russatus. NCBI lineage: Eukaryota > Metazoa > Chordata > Mammalia > Rodentia > Muridae > Acomys > Acomys russatus. The sequence continues at coordinate 48,522,458 of NC_067158.1, forward strand.
AAACAGGGACAGAGGAGAGGAGATCCTATTGGGACTCTAGATGAGAGAAGCATGGGAGAATGGCAAAGTTGAAAGATCCAGAGGATCCTAGAAACCTACAAGTAGAACATTATGATAGGCAGATTTGGGCCCAGTGGTCCCGTTCAAACTATGGCACCAGCCAAGGAAAATACAGGTGGTAAACTTCAAACCCCTACCAAGATCTACCCAATGGACAGGACATTCTCCACAGTTGAGTGGAGAGTGGGGTATGAATTTCACACGTACTCTGGTGTCTCATATTTGACCACATCCACTGGATGGGGAGACCTGGTGGCACTCAGAGGAGGGATAGCAGTCTACCAAGAAGAGACTTGATACCCTATGAGCATATAAACGTCGGGGAAGTCCCCCTCAGTCACAGTCATAGGGGAGGGGAGTAAGGGGAAAGTGGGAGGGAGGAAAGAATGGGAGGACACAAGGGAGGGGATAACCATTGAGATGTAATATAAATAAATTAATAAAATAAAATAAAATAAATATGATATTGACCTTAATTTGTCTTTATTATGACTGACAAACTATAATATATTGGGTGTCATTAAATTAATGTTGCTTCTGAGCTGATAAATATCTTGAGTAAAATATTTGTAGCCTATCAATTGCTTCAGAGCAAATAAATGTGAAAAAGATTCTACAGTGATTCTATGTACCTTGTGCCATATCACTTAACCAACTCTCTTGTCATCCTTAACAAAGCAAAAAGGTATGCTGCACAGAAAGTGACACAATGATGACATAGAACAGATTTATTCAGAAAAGGTTATATTGCAAAATATATTGTCTGAGAAAAAGAGAGATGGACAAATCAATGACTTTAGGCCAATGTCTTATGTGGTCATAAAATCTTCAGAAATGAGCAGCATGGGCTACGAGCTTCTATATCCTGTGAAGAACCAACATATCCAGTAGGATTAAGAAAGGTAGACATTTTTGGAGTGACCAGGTTCGACTTTGGTTGTGTGTTTTATTTGACAATTTAAATGGTTGAGTGCTATGTAACATAATGTACAGCACCCTGATTTATTCAAAGGTTATTGAAGAGTTACTATTATTTACATAACAGCTCAAAGGAACAGTTCAAAGAATAATGTTTTATCAATAATTTAGGCATTTCATAAACTGACACATACAATTAAACACTTCATTTTTTCTTACACTCAAAATGCATATTTTTCTTCCATATATATGTTTATGCTGTTAGGGCCTCTACTGCTCCCAGCTCTTTCCCCTTACCCTTCTTTCTGGATCAGCTCATGTTCTCTCATTAGAAAACAAACAAGCTTATGTGGATTGAGAATAAAATAAAAATTTACAAGACGCAGTAAGATAAAATAGAATCTCATATATATGAGCTGGATAACACATGCAAAAACCAGATAGTCAAATTAAAACTGGGGTACAGATATAAAGAAAGAATTGTCAAAAGAGGAATAAAAATGGCTGAGATACACTTTTTAAAAAGTTTAACATCTTTAGCCACCAGGGATATGCAAGTCAAAATATTTTTGGATTCCATCTTACATCTGTCAGAATGGCTAAGATCAAAACCTCAAGTGCCAGATTATGTTAGTGAGGATATGGAGCAAGGGGAACACTGCTCCATTGCTGGTTGGAGTGCAAATTTGTACAGCCATTATGGAAATCAATATGGTGTTTTCTCAGAAATTTGGTAATTGACTTTCCTCAAGGGCAAGCTATACCACTCTGGGGCATATACAATAAGTACGCTCAATTTTACCACAGGTACATCTGCTCAAATATTCTGCTCATTGCAGCTTCAATCATAGTAGCCAATAACTGGAAACAATGTAGTTGTTCCTCAACTGGAGAATGGATAGAGAAAATGCTTCACATTTACACAATCGAGTATTACTCAGCTATAAAACAAAATGGCATCATGAATCTTTCAGGCAAATGGATGGAATTAGAAAGATATCATCCTAAGTGAGGTAACCCAGACCCAGACCCAGAAAGACAAATATGGTGTGTATTCACTTATAAGTGATATTAGATTTTAGTAAATTATAATCAAGCTTTAATCTACATACCTGGAAAGGTTAGGTAAAGTGGAGGGGTCTAGGCTGGATGCATGGATCTCCCTGGGTAGGGGAAATAGAATAGATTTTGTGGGTGGACTGGAGATAGGTAGGGACTGCAGCTGGTATGATCAGGTGAGAGGTGGTCATGTGGGAGAAAAAGAGATGAAGGAAGAGAATCAAAGAGACACAACTGGAATTAGAGAGCATTGGGAGATGATTGTGGAATTTTAATACAGTGGAAACTTGTAGAATTTATAAATATGACCCTAGTGTAGATTCCTTGTAATAAAGGAAACAGAATCTGAATGGGTCCTCCTTTGTAGCCAGGCAAGTCTTCCAGTGGTGTGACTGGGTTACATTACTTTAACGTGTTGGTCCATTGGAGATCCCAAAACAACCAAGGTTGATGCCAGGACGGATTGCTCTCTGAAAACTGACAACAAGACTCAGTTGCCTTGGGCAATCAGAGAGAAATGGAGTTGGTGTGGGCATGGAACTTTCACCAATATATTTGAGTCTCTTTGGTACAAGAAAACACACTGTAGAAAACAAAAAGTGAAACCTGGGCACTAACACATTCACAAATCCCTTCACCTATAGTCTGCCATTTCTGGAAAATGCATTTGGGCAATAGCCATGCAGAACTTGTTGGTTTGGTCAACTTAGTTTTTGTTTAACTTGAGGTCCATGTCAGGGGAGGGGGTCCATGCTCTAGACTGCTTGGAAAGCCAGTAAGTGGAGACTGGATGGCCCAGAGATGTAGAATAGAAACAAACACACCAGATTAAAAAAAAAATCAATGAAATGATCCCTAATGATACTTTGTTATACTCATAGACTCATAGATCAGTGCATGGTCCAGTCTTCATCAGAGATGCTTTAGCAGCATATGACAGCTGGTACTGAGACCCAAGCTAGACATTATGCAGAGAGAGAGAGGGAAGAGGAGGGGGGGGGAGATAGAGGGAGAGGGAGAGAGAGAGGGAGAGAGAGAGGGAGGGAGGGAAGGAGGGAGAGAGAGAGAGAGAGACAGAGAGAGAGAGAGAGAGCGAGAAGATGAGAGGGATGGAGAGAGATAGAGATAGATTAGGAGAGGAGAGTTCGTGAGATAGAGAGGAGATTTGTAGACCAGGTGCTCTTGATAGCTCGATATATCTTTATCTCCGCTCCAGGTCTTCTTCATTTCTATTTGTTTCTCCAAATGTTTCTTCCACTAGAATTTGGAAAACCTCCCTGGAAGAGGGGGGAGAAAGATTGTCGGAGTTGAAGGAGATGCAGACACCAGGAGAACATGGCCTACCAAATCAAATAATCTGGGCTCACATAGTACAAATAGTGAAATAGCTAGCAAGCAGCAGGTCACCACGGGTCTGCAACAGGTCCTCTGCATACTTGTTACAGCTGTTAGCTTTGTGCTTCTGTAGAACTCTAAACAGTGGGAGCAGGTGTTTCTCTGAATTTTGCCTGTTCTTGAGACTCCTTTTCTCCTATTGGGTTGCCTTGTGCAGCCTCAGTATGATGACTTTTGCACTGTCTTTTTGCATCCTCTTTTGTCCTCTTTGGCTGTTGTTTCTTGGAGGCCTGCTTTTTTTTTTTTTTTTTTTTTTTTTCTGAGGAGGAAGCAAGGGTGGGTAAATCTGAAAAGAAAGGAGGTATAGAAGCTGGGAGGATCAGAGGGAGGGCGCATTGTTGTGGGGGATGTGTCGTCTGAGAGAAGAGTCTAGTTTCAATAAAAAAATTTAAAGTATTAGACAAAATAAATGGGCGGAAAAATAATAGTGACCTATGTGTTCACATACTTAGGAATACCATTAAAAGAGTAAACTGTAAGCCATAATTTAAACACAAATGACTGGAGGGTAAGTAGATGGAATAATATATGTATATATATATATATATGTATTTATATAAATTTAAAAATAAGATAAAATTAAGAGTGCTATCACAACCTTATGAGGCAAGGAACAGCAAAAATACCATCAAATTCCTGTTCTTTTGACCAGCTACTGCTAAGCATGCAGCCTCCACTTAAGAGTAGTTTATCTCTCCAGTCCTACTTCCTTGGAGGAAAGTAACCTTTTTTAGTGGTTATTGAAGAGACAAGTTATGCACTGCAGTATTTTGGATCACTTATATGTATTATCATATTGCCCCTTTTGATCCAGGCGCTTCAGTAGCACATCTGAGAGGCATAAAATTGTGTAATTCGATGGGTGAACTTGAATGAAAGTTTTGGATTAAGTAAGATCATAGCCCTGCCCCATTTCCTTACAGTGACTCTTTGAGGCTCTCAGCAAAGACTTAGATAGCTAAGCTCTTCACTGAGAAAACTATGATATAATAGATATACCACATACCTTCTTCTTTCTTTCTTCTTCTTTCTTTTTTGTTTTTGTTTTTCAAGACAGAATTTCTCTGTATAACAACTCTGGCTGTCCTGAAATTCACTTTGTAGACCAGACTGCCATTGAACTCAAAGAGATTCACCTGCCTCTTTTTCTCAAGCACTGGGATCAAAGGCATACATGATACACCTGGCATAATATGTATATCATAAGTCACCAAATTTGTGGAATATTTTAACAATAAAAAATATAGCATAATATATAAATTAAATTATTTAATGTAACAGGGGGGATTGACCACATAGATATTTTTATTTATTTATTTATTTATTTTTTTTAATTAATTTATTCTTGTTACATCTCAATGTTTATCCCATCCCTTGTATCCTCCCATTTCTCCCCCCCCCATTTTCCCATTATTCCCCTCCCCTATGACTGTCCTGAGGGGGATTACCTCCCCTATGTATTCTCATAGGGTATCAAGTCTCTTCTTGGCTACCTGCTGGCCTTCCTCTGAGTGCCACCAGGTCTCCCCCTCCAGGGGACATGGTCAAATGTGAGGCACCATAGTACGTGAGAAAGTCATATCACACTCTCCACTCAACTGTGGAGAATGCTCTGACCATTGGCTAGATCTGGGAACGGGTTTAAAGTTTACCTCCTGTATTGTCCTTGGCTGGTGCCTTAGTTTGAGCGGGACCCCTGGCCCCAAATCTGCCTATCATATTGTTCTACTTGTAGATTTTGGCTCTAAAATTAATGAGGTAGATGATATTATTATTAATATTATAATTTCAAGTATCCAATAAATGATTGGATCCTCCTTTAAATCAACTCTATTTCAAAGTTCTATTTGTGCACCTTCTAAGAAGTAACTTCCACAGCTATGACAAGCCAAAGGCATCTACTTAGGTTTCATGTCAATAACAGATGAATAAAAATCACAATTATATCTTTAATTGGTATTTGCAACATGCTGAAAAATAACCTTAATAGGCAGTCATAATTATTCACATTACTTACAAGTTAAAACTCAGGGAATATGGTCTAAAATAACCTCATTAAGTCATCATAGTTATTTACATTATTTACGAATAAAAGCTCAAAAAATATTTTAAAAGGGGGTCCAGAATGATTATATTTTAGTGTTCTTTTGAATATATATTAAAATATTTTAAATATATGTGTTTAATATGGTATTTTCTTCTTTTTCTTTATTGTTTCACACACACATGCACGCATGTGCATGCATACACACATACACACACACACTCACATTCAGTTGTTGCATATATATGAATATATGTACTCCAATCAATATTACCATGTGTCCGCTATTTAGATTCCACATATGCGTGGATTCATATTCTTCTGAAAGTCAATTACTATTTTGAAATGTCTCCTGGTCCCATATGTCATGAATATATATGACCTCATATAGCTATAGCTGAGTAACATGTAAAGGTGTATGTTCCATATATTAATACATTTTACTGTTGTTATATATTTAGGTCATTCCACATCCTGCCAGTTGTAAATAGTGTTACCATAAATATGACAGTGCAGATATTTCTCAACATTGTTTCTTTTCAATTAAGTAAAGGTATTATTAAATCATATAGCCACTCTATTTTTAAGGTTTTTTTTGAGGGTCCAAGATATTATTTTTCTATACTATATGGATATATCCAGAACAGTCTATAGCTTCCCACTTTCTTTCTTTTTTTTTTCCGAGACCTACTTTCTATATAGTCTTTTAATACCTCTTATTTCTAGCCTTATCAATAACAGTTATTTGAACTGGAATACTGTAATATTGCATTGTAGTTTGATTTGCATTTTATTGAAGATAGTGAGTTTATTTGTATGAACCTGTTACTACTTTGTATGTCTTCTCAAATGTTTTGAAAATTATATAGAGATTCCTTCTATATGCTTTCTTCTAGAAGTTTCATAGTCTTTTGCTACCTTACATATATCTTCTTATATCCATGAAGCATGTTGAGTTGTTTCTTTCTAACTTGTGAGCTATGTCAAAATATTATACAATTTTTTTCAAGACTGAATGTATTAATCATAATTTTGATATTTACAGGATATTCAACACAAGGTAGGCATTGAATAATGTGATGAAAGATTAATTTCCATCTTAAAGATGATTTTCATTTCTAATTCTTTTTGTATATAAACATGGTTTAATTTGCCTTGAACATGTCATTGAACAAATGTGAACAAAGTTTGAATGTTGAAAGCTGGTAAAAAAATTTGCATACAGTGGGAATACTGTTAAACATGTTCCAAAGAGTAAAAAATCTGTAGCAGAAAATTATATTTATTAAATAGTGTCAAAATACATTCTGGATGCTTATTCCTGTAAGTATGAAATTATTTAAATGCTTACAAAAGATATATAGTAGTGGAGAATATTTTTATTAGATTATTACTTAGAATTATTTGATATTTTAAGAGTTCTTTCATTGAACTTGATTATTTTATAGTTGCAAATACATTTTTATTTAATTTCTCTTATATATTTTGATAATTGTCTTTCCAAAATCCCATATTCTCCACCACCTCTCTCTCAAAAAGATACCAAAGCAACAGCAGCAGCAGCAACAACAACAAATCCAAACTAATAATAACACAAAACAAAACAAAAAGCACACCAAAAATCAAAGAGAGCATGGAGTCTGTCTTGTGTAGATCAAGTACTCATGCACGTGGCTTTAGACATAAACTTTGCTAATCTATTTAAGAAAACTGATTTTCCCATTGACAGCAGATGTCAACAGCAAATAGTTTCTTGACTTATGGCTAAGAAATTCTGTCTACTACTTCTTTTTTTTCCAAAACAGGGTTTCTCTGTGTAGCCTTGGCAGTCCTGGACTCACTTTGTAGACTAGGCTGAATTTGAACTCACAGAGATCTGCCTGCCTTTGCTTCCAGAGTGCTAGGATCAAAGGTGTGTGCCACCACGCCCTGCATTTTAATGCTGGGATTGTGTCTGTTTTGAACCTGTGTAGTTCTTGTGCATGCTGTCACAATCTCTGTGAGTTCATATGTGTATGATTCCTGTTGTGTATGGATGATTCTGCTTCCTTTGAGACTATTTTATATCTACAGTGCTTGATAGGCTCAGCTCTATAAATTTGTTCTGCTGTATGTATGATATTTCAAAAGAAAGGTAAAATGTAAAGATCATAAAAATGTAGTGGAACTGGAAAATACATTGGCAAATCTTCTAATATTATAATGACAAAACATATCTGATTGCTCTGATGAGATATTAATTGAAAATGATTTGGTTCAAAAAATAAGATAATTTATTGATATGAATATGGTAATAGAATAATTTGGTATTCAAAGCAATAATTTCAGTGCTTTAGCTTTTATACTGAAAAATTTTCCATTAAAATGTGAATCTAAAATTTGAAGTGACTTATAGTGGAGTGGGAAACTTATGACTATATGACACAGATAAGCTATTCTAAGAGGTCTTTTACAGGGCTACCAAATAAAATTAGACTCAGCAGGATCAAAGCTAGTGATTTGATTAGAAATATAAATAGCCTAAACCAAATTCCTTTGATTTTTAAATAGTTTTTTTAGCATTATACATCCATGAAGCACTTCTACTTAACAATATACATAAAATATAAAAGTAATTCCAATAATTAAGATTCTTCTGAAACTCAAATATAAGATTCAAAATAAAGATTTAAACCGATTATTTTTTTCTTTAAATGAAGAAATATAGATCTTACACTTATTACTTTGTTTAATATATGTACTGCTGTAATTTACTGCAAATGATCAGCGGCAGATGATAGGATCTCTATGGAGAGTACATGCCAAACAGAGAATGAAGAACCACAGTAAAAGTGCAAAGTGACACATGAAGTCACTGGCTTTTATATAACACGCGCGCGCGCACACACACACACACACACACACACACGAAAACAAAAATACATTTTTAAAACTGTAAAAATTCAAATTTATATTTGTCATAGGCCTATCAATTGAACTTTAAGTAAATATGTGTGATTTTTTTATTATTTTTTTATTTTTTTAATATTTTTTAATATGTGTGATTTATATCCAAAGAATACTGCAGATAAAAACAAAGTGGAGAAAGTGATTGTAACAGAATATCTGTTTCACTACTTTTTAGGTCTAAGTAACATTGTGGAAGAGAAGAAAGAAAGAGTGAGAGAGAGAGAGAGAGAGAGAGAGAGAGAGAGACAGAGAGAGAGAGAGAGAGAGAGAGAGAGAGAGAGAGAGAGAGAGAGAGAGAGAGAGAGAGAGAGTTCGTGGAGTAGTGTTGCTGCAAAACACTGTCCACTGCCTTCTGGATATGACACAAATGTTGCACTGATGAATTCACTTCATCTGTGATTATCTGAACAAGATGAAGACTGGTGTCATTTTATTATGCATTGGAATATGTGCTCATGAGTCACCCCTCTCCCCAAGGGACTATGGACTGGGAAAGAGATACCATTTTCTGTAGTGGCACAACATCTGGTAAATAGCCCACATTCCAGAAAACAATGCCACACACATTCATGCTCATGTAAGCAACTATAATTTTAAAAAATTACATGAAGTTAGATGCAGTGTTTTTGGCAGGAGAAGAGTATGAGTAGGAGAAAAGGTACATGGGAGAGGGCAATAGGGTGAAAATGCCAAAGCTTTCACATATCCAAGCATGGAGTATCTGAGAATTAAAGAAGAAACAAAGAAAGAAAGAAGAAAGAAGAAGAAAGAAAGAAAGAAAGAAAGAAAGGAAGGAAGAAAGAAAAGAGAGAAAGGAGGGAGGAAGGAAGGAAGAGAGGAAAAGACAGAAAGAAACAAGTAGAGACCAGAGTCCAACCCATAGATGTAATTCTGGAACTTTGTTGTTAGTGAAAAAAGCATATATTTTAAGAGACAGATTTGAATCAGCCTAACAATAAGATACAAACACAGAGCCTTAGGGTCTCTAAAGAGCACTCAGCAGGCTCTGATTCAGATAGTTTTTAGAGACATAATAACAACATAGATAGTAATAGGAATGGATTTTCCATGTGACAAAATAAACTAGCATATTCCAGACTGTCATAATATATTCAAATGAACAGACAAAAGAAAAAAATCATTTAATTAAGAAAGGATAAGGAGAGAATGTGGAAAGTAGTTATTTGTTTAATCATATTTAATCTCAGTTATAAGGATGTATTTTAAACAATCATTATACACTGTCCTGGGTGTAGACAATGGATTAATTACTCTTTTGCCTAACTACATAGCCAACACATCTTAAACAAATTAATAAGTGAGAAATTTTGTGATACGCAAAACATAATGCAGCCAGGCATGGTGGCACACACCTTTTATCACAACATTCAGAGAGGCAGAGGCAGGTGATTGCTGTGAGTTTGAAGCCAGCCTGGTCTAAAAAGTGAGTCTAGGACAGCCAAGGCTACACAGATAAACTGAGAGAGAGAGAGAGAGAGAGAGAGAGAGAGAGAGAGAGAGAGAGAGAGAGAGAGAGAGAGAGAGAGACTAGATATGACATGATGGATTTCTTGGAATTAATCTATAGAGCTAAGATGTTTTGGGGGGTGTTTATGAAGGAAAGTGACAAGGTGGCACTTCATGCTTTAGAAACACATCTCTGGAATTAATTCTGACGGAGAGTTTGGAGATAATATTTCATGAAAGGACATGATCATTATACCTAAGATAGATGCTACCACAGCATTTCTGTAAGCTTATCATGTAAACATGATGACATCTGCTTCCTCCTTGGAGAACTGGGAGGTGAGAATAACAACACCCAAGGCAGGTAAGTATGCTGGATACTTCTTTGGAAGCATGGTCTTCAAGTTTAGCATGTGCACATTAGTGCACTATGCTGCAGATAGAAACTTACAGAATGTTAATATAGTGGTAATAAAAATAATGTTAATGATAATAATAATCAGAATAAGAACTTCAAAGTCTCTTGACATGGACCATTGATAGAATATAAATAAAAAATGATAAAATAAAAGATAGTGATTAAACTTTTACAGTGAATACAGTTTAGAAAGGAGTTATCCAAGAAAACTACTACTAACTAAAGTTTTTCAAAGGCAGAATTCATAAACTGGCATGCAACATTTTTTCCAAAAGATTACTAATATAGTAAATGAGATTTTTCAGGACACCCAGGTGAAAAACCAGCACCAGGCTCACTCACAGTCCTTCTAATAGCTAGCACTGGACTTTAGGAAGTTGAAACTGGGGCACTGCAAAATGCAAAGTTATTTTAAGTTTTAGTATCATAATGATTTTTGATTCGAAACAAGACTTTCGCAAATAAAAAAAAATCATTCCTCAGGAAATTTAGCCTTTCCCAGAGATGAATCCACTTATCAGTTGTTCAGTGTAGAGTGGTCAGTCCTGAAACCTTATTCACTTAAGACACAAAAACTGACACACTAGGTTTTATATGTATGTGCGTGCACATACATAAAGATGTGTGCGAGTGAGTGCATGAGTCTGTGCATGTGTGTGTGTGCTTGTGTGTGTGTGTGTGTGTGTGTGTGTGTGTGTGTTTGTGTTATTGTACTAATCAAAAAAAGAGGCAAATAACCAGAGAGATGTGGGAAAAGTGCAGGGAGTAGGAAAGAAGGTAGTTGAGACAGTTTGGAGAGAGGGAATAGAGGGATAAAAAGAGATATAGAGCTATTTAAATTAAAAACATTTTTTCCCTCTGTTAGCCATTTGCTTTGCTCTTTTTTTTAATTAATTTATTCTTGTTACATCTCAATGGTTATCCCATCCCTTATATCCTCCCATTCTTCCCTCCCTCCCATTTTTCCCTTATTCCCCTCCCCTATGACTGTTCCTGAGGGGGATTTCCTCCCCCTGTATATGCTCATAGGGTATCAAGTCTCTTCTTGGTACTCTGGTGCCTCACATTTGACCATGTCCCCTGGAGGGGAAGACCTGGTGGCACTCAGAGGAAGGACAGCAGGTTACCAAGAAAAACATATTTTAAAAGATATTCCAGCAGCTGACTCCATGTATTTACTTAAAAATGTTTTAGTTTTATTTCATGGTAGAAAAGTACTTTTGTGTTTGCAGATATGATATTGGAAGCCCATGCTTTCGTGGTATAATTTCAATGATATGTAAGGGCCTAGAAGAAAAGGAGACCCTTGATATTAATTCTTTGGTGATAAAGCTAAAAGTAGATGAATTTCTTTAAATTAAATATAGTGAATAAATTAAAAATGAAAATTCATTGAAGATACTAAATCAAACAAACAAACAAACAAAAAAAAACCTTCCACATCAGAATAGTTAAAACAGTAATTCTTCCCAAATAAATATGTTGGAAGAAAAACAGTGAACAGTGTTAATAGTATTCATTCTACAAGAATGTTTTATGCTTCATATAATAGATTTATTACTATTATCATTGTATAAATCCTATAAGTGTTAGTTTTGTTGTATTCACTTTTGCACTGAATAAACACTAAATCACAGGGAGCAATAGTCATACAATTTACCTGTTGTCACAAAGTTCCAATAAATTTTAAAATTTAATAGTCAAATTAAAATGTCTGTCAAAAAAGTCAAACATGATTTTCTATGTACTAACTATGATTTGCACATCACAACATTCCAGACTTAAGTAATGGTATGCTCCCAGAGGAATGATCCGTATTTCGGGTATGAAACCTTTGGCACTGTTTACAGAACCAGCAGCTAGAGTTGGGACTTGATACATCTCAGTTGTGCTTTCAGGATTACTAAAGCCAGACTCTCTCAATTCTATTTCTGTTTTCTGTGCTAACTGTTGATGTTATGCTGTGATTTCAGCACAATCTGGCATGAGACTTTCCATAAAAAGTGCATTTAGGGTAGCTTTCAACTTAACTTCTATGTTGTCCTTCTTTCTCAGTGACACCTATTGGTGCTTTATGTACTTCCACTTTGTTTTGTAATAAATTATCTTCAAATTACAGATAAAACAGTAGAGGCCATTATGCATTAGTGTCTATTTATGCATTATTAAAAATTCAACTTGCAAAGAAAATATTCACCTTGCCACTACTTTCGCACTTGGAATAGAGTAGATAACTATCTTATATTTACTTTTTAAAACATGACCTAGGGCCCAGGGGTCCCGCTCAAACTAAGGCACCAGCCAAGGACAATACAGGCAGTAAACTTTAAACCCCTACCCAGATCCAGGCAATGGTCAGAACAGTCTCTACAGTTGAGTTGAGAGTGACATATGACTTTCTCACGTACTCTGGTGCCTCACATTTGACCATGTCCCCTGGATGGGGAGACCTGGTGGCACTCAGAGGAAGGACAGCAGGTTACCAAGAAGAGACTTGATACCCTATGAGCATGTACAGGGGGAGGTAATCCCCCTCAGGAACAGTCATAGGGGAGGGGAATAAGGGGGAAATGGGAGGGAGGGAAGAATGGGAGGATACAAGGGATGGGATAGCCATTGAGATGTAATAAAAATAAATTAATAAAAAGAAAAAAGAAAAAAGAAAAAAACATGAACTAGTAATGGTCTGACTTTATAACATCTTTTCAATATTTTATTTCATATAGATAAAATAAATGAACCCCAGATGCACCAACATGGTACACACAAGCACAGATAAATGGTAAGAGTCTTATGCCATAAATGAATAGCTAGGAGAGTTCAGAGTATGAGACAGACAGTAGGATATAGCATTTTAAGTCTGTCTTGAATCAACAAAACAGATTTACATTCTGAAAATATAATACAACACATTATGAGTACAGTAAAATACATGCTCTCAATGGTGATCAGCATAGCAAACACAGAGTTTACTGGCAATAATTAGACATTGTGTAAACACAAATAACTTTTCAGTGGCTTACAGTAACATGGATTATTTATGCTACGCTAAAAGAGATATTCTCACTAAAAAAATATAGACTGGTTTATAATATTTGTTAGATTTTATGCTAATTTAATATCTTCTGCAAACATTACCTGTTAGACAATACTTTAATATAGCTCCCAAACCTCAAAGCAAGTATCTTTGGATTTCTATTGCTGTAAAGACACACCATGATCACAGCAAGTCTTAAAATAACAACAACAACAACAACAACCCCAAAAAGTAAAAAACAAAAAACAAAAACTGGAAACAAAAAACATCAACTGTGGTTGTCTTACAGTTGCAGAGGGTTAGTTAGTTGTCTTCATGGTGAGAAGCATGGCAGCATGTAGGCAGACATAGTGCTGAAGAAAGAGCTGAGAGTTCAATATCTTGATCCACAGACAGCAGAAGGAGATGTTGTTCAACATTGGGAGTAGATTGAGCAGATGAAACCTCAAAGCCTACCCCCTCCCCAGTGGCATGCTTCCTCCAACAAGACCACAACTGTTCCAACAAAGCTACAACCATTAACACTGGCTCTCCTTATGGATGAAACATTCAAACTCATGAGTCTATGGAGCCTACTTCTATTCAATCGACCATAGCAAATATAATTAAAAAGATAAGTTCTTTCAAGCCTCTAGGTTTTGTTGGGGACATCTAGCTTTAGTTGACAGATCGATAATCCTGTGTACATATGGGATTGGCAGTAGGCTACAGGGTAGCTCTATCTTGGCATGTCGCATCCATTTTTGTTTTTTTGTTTTGTTTTGTTTTTTTGGTTTTTTTTTTATTTTATTAATTTATTCTTGTTACATCTCAAAGTTTATCCCATCCCTTGTATCCTCCCATTCTTCCCTCCCTCCCATTTTCCCCTTATTCCCCTCCCCTATGACTGTTCCTGAAGGGGACTTTTTCCCCCTGTATATGCTCACCTGGTAGCACTCAGAGGAAGGATAGCAGGTCACATCTATTTTTGATGCCTTAGCCACAGTATCTTTCTCACCTCCTTGTCCTCTTTCATTCTCCAGACTCTAAACTAGGTTTGTTCCAAAAGTAAGTTAAAGAAATGAGAAAAAGAAAAACAAGAATCATCAACTGTCTTGATAGACTGTTGGGAAATAAACTATTGCTGTTTCTCTTATTTGCTTTTAGTAGAAGGAAGCCAGGAACTCAACTCAGATTGAAAGATTTGGGCAACCAAATGTGACTTTCAAAATGCAGGATAGTGTTGTTGTGAAAGAGGTGAACAGAGGAATAAAGTTTCAGTCTTTCTTAATATATATATATATATGAATATATAATATAACATATGCCCATATGATACAATATATTTCATATATTATTTATACATACATGTGAATATTATTATTTTGGTATATTTTGTTTATTTTATTTTATCTTACTTCCTTTCCGTATTTTATTAATGTGTCACATTGGATGTTTGCCTCATCTTTTTAAAATGATTTTCTTTTACTGCATACAAACAACTATTTAAATTCTCTACATAGTAAAATGTTTTTTATGTTTATTTCAAAAAATTGAAAACTTTAAATACTTATACATTTCATTTACTGAGTTATAAAATCCCTTTATTTTAATTTATTCCTTTGTACTTTTTCCAGTTTGTATGTTTGCTTGCTATCTTTTGGAGGCCTGTTCTTTTCTGAAGACAGATGTGAGGGTAATGGATCTATGGGAGAAGAGAATTAAGGAGACATGGAAGGAGTGGGGTAAAAGAAAACCATGTTAAAGGATATATTACATGAAAGAAGAGTTTTAAAAAGGCAACATCTACTCTGATGATTTAAATAAGATAAGCTAGTCCTCAACAGTTCCTGTCTCACTAATATGTCTGCCAGATATATTGGGCCAGAAGGCTGAAGATGACACTCCAGCATTATAGAGAGTTTTGGGTGACTATTCAGATAGCAAACTGTCTGTGTCATCTCGTTAGGAAAGCTACTAACTTGCTCTCACGGTATACTCAGAAAATGAAGGTTATTCCTTCTCAAGTCTCTGATAGGCTTGAAGACAAGATAGGATAGTTTAGTTTTACATTTAATCTTAATTATTTAGGGGTTAAAATGTTTTTAGGTCTAGATATATGTTTTAAGTTGATAATGATGATATATGATAGATATTGATTTACATTCAGAATTTTAGACATACCAAGATAGGTAGATGTTTTCTTCAATGCTACCAAATACAAATAACCAAACACTAAGAATGTAACATTAATATAATTCCTGATTGTATCATGGTTCTTCTTGCTGTAGGTAGTTTATTGTATAATATGTAATAATACAAATGTATATGTAAAAATAAAAAATATTTAATAGAAAAGAAGCGAAAACAGAAAAAATAAAGTCAGAAAACTACTTGGCTGTATATTTTAAATGATATGAAACACAGTACAATAAAATTCAGCAGTAATTAATTATTACACTCGGCCATGGAAATCCTGAAGTGGACAATCATCAGTGAAACATTATGACAAACAGGTAAGACAGTAGAATTCCATTTACTGTGGTATTGTGAGTCCTCCCACTAAGGGTTATGTCCTGATTCCTTACAGTCTGAATCTAGTCTAATCTTTGACCTGCTTTGATAACAAGCTATGTTACAAAATTATACTCTTTTGAGGGGATTCTCAGAAGACATTGAAACTGATAAGTAACTTAGCTGTATCTAGCAAGGGTTTTAATTCAGCAAGAAGACAACCAAATTAAATGGAGTTAGACAACTTAGTTCTTTTTTATATATCTTTATTTTAAACTCAAATTGGTATGTATGTGAGACCCAGGTGACTATCTGTCTTCAAATTTCATGGGAGTAATACAGTGTCAGTGTGTGTCTGTGTGTGTCTGTGTGTGTTTGTAATATATATATATATATATATATATATAGTATATAATCAATATATATGCATATTTAGGAAGTCTTACCTTTGTTTTTTATAATATGATACTAAAAATATTTGCCCAACCTTTTTTAAAAAACTGACAATATGGTTATTAATATTGGAAGTAACAAGGTCTTCCCAGAAGGGGCAATTTTGCTTTCTTGCAAAATCATCTTTTACAAAGATATTTTAATCTGCTCCGTGTATGACGTGTATGTATGTTTGTTGTATTAATGTATGAAATGTATACTAGTGGGTATGGAAATTTATGTGTTAGGCTTGAGCGTGTTTGCATTTACTACAATATGAGCATGGAAGTGAGAATACACATTCGGTTCTATGTCTTCCTCTCCTTATGCTCTATGACGGACACAATGTCTCTTTGCTATTACCTGTTTCTGAAAACAGGCTGTCTAGCCTGTGAGCTTTACTAATAATCACATCAGTAGATATGCCTGATAGCGATGTGTGCCTCTTTTTTTTTTTTTTTTTTTTTTTTTTTTTTTTTATTAATTTATTCTTGTTACATCTCAATGTTTATCCCATCCCTTGTATCCTCCCATTCCTCCCCCCCCATTTTCCCATTATTCCCCTCCCCTATGACTGTTCCTGAGGGGGATTACGTCCCCCTATATATTCTCATAGGGTATCAAGTCTCTTCTTGGCTACTTGCTGTCCTTCCTCTGAGTGCCACCAGGTCTCCCCCTCCAGGGGACATGGTCAAATGTGAGGCACCAGAGTATGTGAGAAAGTCGTATCACACTCTCCACTCAACTGTGGAGAATATTCTGACCATTGGCTAGATCTGGGAAGGGGTTTAAAGTTTACCTCCTGTATTGTCCTTGGCGATGTGTGCCTCTTATGCCAATACAAGGAATATACAAAAAGAGGAATTGCCAATAATTTTGAGGCCAGCCTGGATACAGTTTGAGTTTATGCCATCTAGGACTGTGTCTCAAGAAACCAAACCAAATAAAGATGAAACAAAACAAAATCCATGGATATAAGATTATTCTAGGACAATTTTTTTAAATTAATTAATTCATTTTTTATTGAAAAATAAAATCATTCATGTTACATCTCAATTGCTATCCCATCCCGTGCATCATCCCATTCCTCCCTCCCTCCCACTTTCACCCCATTCCTCTTCCCTATGTCTGTGACTGATGGGGACTTCTTCCCCTTGAATATGATGCTAGGGTATCAAGTTTCTTCTCAGTAGTTTGCTATCCTTTCTCCAAGTGCCATCAGGCCTCCCCATCAAGGGGACATAGCCAAATAAGGGGTACCAGAGTTCGTGTGAAAGTCAGTCAGTCCCCAGTCTCCGCTTAACTGTTTCAGAAGAAGGGAGCACTGGGTCATGTTGGATAGGTGGGTACTCACTGACTGGTTGGTTTGTAGCCAGTTGTTACTATTTAAATCAAAATACAGAAAAAACATGCCAAAAATGTTAAGCAAAAAAAAAAAAAAAAAGAAAGAAAGAAACTAAATATTTCTTAAAGATAAATTAACTGGAAATACATATTCACCTATATATATAATTTAGTCTTCAAAAAATAAAGCCTTCTTCTTACAAACTATTGACAAACTATCTATAAAAAGCTAATCCTCTACAAGGTAGATAAGTCTGGAGATAGAGAAAAATTAACCAAAATTGTTTGTAATTCCATTGAAATGAACCATAACATTTTTATAGGTTTATGGTTATGCAGATTAAATTGGAATGACATGAAAAAATTTTAAAAGAAGCTCAACAGTAACACACGTGATGAAAGCCAATCATGTTGATTTTATTTATAATGATGGAAAAAATAAGAAGTTGGGATAATAATTTGAAAAGAAATGCTACCAGTATTAACTTACAATGGAGAAAGCTGTTAATGAATCTACACACAAAAACAAATAGGAATAAAATTCACTAAAACATTCTGGTGCTTCCTATATTGTTTTAACCTCAATAATCAAAGTTTAAGATAATTAAGCATGTTGGTTACACACAGACTACTCATTAATAGGGTAATTACCATAGATTTCCATAGTAAGATAAGAATGCATGCCTCTACACTTAATTTATTATGCAAGGACATTATGTTGTTTAACTTGTTGTGGGAAAACAGAAGTATTTCTGCACTTCAGCTTATAGAGTTACTGAAAAGTCTGCATGAACGTACATGCTTAAGAAGAGTTAAGACAAAAAAAAAAAAAAAAAAAAAAACGCAATCCACCAGGGTTGCACTATTCATATGCCACTAATTAGGGTTTCACTAACACTGACTATTAAGAAGAACAGTGTGACTAGGATTTGCATTTTGATTTAACACATTTAATCTAGGTGTTTAGTTGTGCATGAGTTTGAGAATTTACTTTCCCATTCACTGAGATCTCAGTAGGAGTTTTGATACTCCTGACTTCACTGCGAATTTTTTCCACCTTGAGTTTAAGAAGAAAATATAAAAGTAGCATGCCCTAAAGCACCAAATTACTTTCAGCATTGAAAATCCCAGCTCTTTGTCTCTCCTTGATCTTTTGACATTTTTTTCATGTCTTCTCTTGTCGTGCACTTAAATATAGAGCTATTTTGATTAAATAACTCGCCAGAGGATTGAGATTATAATACAATAATCTTCCAAACAGGTTATTCTTGAGTACATATTACTATTATGCAGTGTAGAAATAAAATCAGTATCTCATAAATGCATGTCTCCATGAAATATGCCGAGATGAATATCTTTTTCATTGTTCCTGACACCGTTAAATTATAAATAAAGTGAAGTTCAAATTGTTTATTTACAATTGAGAATCTTTGAGAAAAGTATCAGTTATCAATGATGTAGTACCTCTAGGAAAGAGAGTAACTTCAGAATTACGGAGAACACTGAAATAATTTCCCTTAGAATTGGCCAATTGCTCAGATTGCCATAAATCAATTCCAGAATCCAGTGGAGTAAAAATGAATGATGACTATATTTTTACTCAAGTCACTTTAAAAAAAATGATTGAATATTCTTTGCTGTTTGGAAGTAAAATAGGCATTGTAAGGACGCAGCGTTTCTTATTAACAGGGCTTTACTCTATCAGAGCAATTTTCTTAGTCAGATTATTTATTTCCATGAGAAGCTGCATGCCTTTGAAAAACAACTAGTAGGAGAGATGTCTACTGTCTGATGAGAAAAATAGTATTGTGTCCTTTCAAATATCCAAGTGAAACATACAACAATGTATTTGAATCTAGAAATAATTGCCTATTTCTGTAAAGTGTAAAGTTGAAGTTTTGTTAGTGTGGGTGAATACTAACATCAATCAGTGCTTCAGATAGCTGGTCATTTAATTAAAACAAACAAACAGGCAAACAAATAAGAAACCACTGTCACTGAATCTTAAATTAAGCCCATTATAAGACTATGAAGTCCGAATTTCTTTGGCATTAAAATCCCAATTTTAGATCTAACATGACTAGGTTCAAAGGAAAAAGATTTACCCAGAAACAAAATCATAAATAGTGCGCAAGCAAAGCAAAATTTTGAAAATATGTCTGTCTTTGGGGAAACATCTCATTTTAAATTGTTTTGTGTCTTACTGTATCGAGATGATTTTTTAATGTAATAAGGAACTATGCTGTTGTAGTTTAGTGGAAGTAGTATTGTTTTCTATCATCCAGGACATCAATAGCTCCAGGAAACTGGCTACGTTTCTAGTACCAGACAGGCTTTCTCTTTTGGTTGGTTTCACTGACATGTGAGTGCTACTCATTACAATACATACATACATACATACATACATACATACATACAAACATACATACATACATACATACATACATATATATATATATATATATATATCCATGCTATTCAAAAGTGTTAAAATTGGGTAGGATTGTTTAATTCATTCCCTATTTGGCAGCTTACATTGTATTTTGTGGTAATATGGATGCTAGACCCCACAGGAAAGAAACTTTCAGTTTAGATCCAGCTCAAGATTTGAAAGGAGGTTTTTAGGTAGTCCTAGGATGTGGTGTAGAGAATTGTCAGCCCAAGTGGTTTAACATCCACATATAGAGAGACACATCAATGTGTCTGAGGATATGGTGTATGTTGTGCAAATTTTAGATAAATATAAGTAATGCGATTTCTTGATGATCTCATCCAAACAACATCCCTCTCTTTTCTTCTTCTTCATTTGCCTCCATTCTTCCTTCCTAGTTGAAGGCAGCTTCCCATTATCCATTCCCCACATTATTCTAAACTTTATACCTACACCCACAGGTAAGTGTAGCTGCCAGTGCAGCCAGCTTTCTGACTATGTTGTTGAGTTCTTTTTCCTACCTCTCTACATCATCCCTATCCCGTCCAACCTCCATACACTAGGTAGGAGAGTAAACAGATTAAAGAGAATAGATGTCAGTGGCATTGATATTATTAGACTGCTTCCAGATGACCAGGCCCATATAGTTTCTTGGGGAAATTTTGATTTTTGTCATCAGGATATCTCCCACCAGCAATCCAGTAAACAGCAACAGCAGCAGGAGCAAGAAGCAGCCTGTAACAGCATGGGGAGCAGCAGCTGCCACTGTAGGGCCTCTCAGGGCACGAGCACTTATGTCCTCTAAAGAGTTCCAGAATTCCAAATATAAACTATGTCCAACTGGAAAAATGACCAGCAGCCAGCAATCCATCAGACAGCAACAGCAGTAATAGATATCTTAGGGAAAAGATAAAAATTTTCCCAAGGTAATTGATGCCCCTAACCATCAGGAATGAGTCTAATAAGTACCCAGAATTACAAATGTAAGCTATCTTCAGCTAGTAAAATCCTGCCGCTGCCATTAAGCAATTAATTGTACTATACTTAGTGGAAAATTATAAATATTTATGATGGACTAAACACTTTTTAAGTGGGTGGTCAAGGTTTTGTTTTGGTTTTTGTTAGTTTGTTTTGTTTTGTTTTTTCTATAACCTAGTGGTGCTCAGCTGATTTTTACTTTTTTTTTTTTTCTGTGAGGCATCAAACTGGCAGGAACCCCAGGCTGATTTGCCATGACAAGAAGTTGCCTTGGATATCTCTCTTGGACCTGCGCTCACTGGCCCAGTGTTAGCCCTGGTTCCTTATCACAATCCCTGCAAGCCATGGGAAGATCAGGAGTTCTTTTAGAATGACTGCTTGAAGAAGGAAAATTTGCTTCTCTTAGAAATGAGACCCATTATTAGTTGCTCAATGAAGAATGTTCAAACTTGAAACTATATACATACAACCAACAAAAGTAGACTAGGGACTGAGCATCTTGATAACACACACACACACACACACACACACACACACACACACACACCTACACACAGAAGAAAACAAAGATCAAAGGAAAAGAGATTCTTAATTTGAAAGTGGGAGTGGATGTAGAAGGTGTTAGAGCTGAGGAGAGCTAGAGGGAAGAATGGGGGACAAGTGAAAACACTAACTTTATGTCAGTTAAAAATATAAACAGAATTCTTTTGAATAAAAAATTCTATATGTAGCTTTAGTTTGAATATTTTGTTTGAGACTTGCTATTTTGATTTCTCTAGTGATTACTGTTATAATAAATTACTAGTTTGAAATTATTTTATTCCTCCACTTTATAGTGCTGCTACACCACACAAATACAAACCAATGAAGAATAAGGACAAGGAAGATGAGATGACAAAGTGTTCTTTTATACAGTTCATGATTTGTTTAGAGTTTCACTAGGAGGTTTGGTTTGCTTTTGGTTTTCCTTTATTTAAAATTACCACATATAATATAATATAATATAATATAATATAATATAATATAATATAATATAATATAATATAATATCTAGATTACATGTAATATATAAATGCTATAATGTTATAATATTTAAATTATATGTATATAATATGTATATTTAATATATTATTATTTGAGTATCGTATCAATCTTTGTGGCAGAAGTACAAGTATTTTGATTTTTACATTTCAAGTCATCTACATTAACTCAAAGTATACATACTAGATAGTAAAATTTCAATTTAATACAAGCTAAAGTCATTTTGAGAGAGAGAGAGAACTTCAACTAAGAAGGTCTCAAATTTGACTTGTCTCCTAGTCTGTGATGGTTATGGGAGGGCTGAGCTCTCTGTGAGAATTGGTAGGTCAGGCTTGTTGGTGGTCCTGGGAGTGTCACAAATGTATACTGACTAACCCATGAAGAGTAACCCAGTAAGCCTTTTAGTGGTTAAGATGTTTTTAGGTCTGATAGATGTTTTAAGTTCATAGAGATGGGATATGATAGATATTAGTTTACATTCAGAATTTTAGACCCAACAAGATAAGAAGAAATGTTTTCTTTAAGGTTGCCAAGTACAAATAGCCAAAACACTATGAATATAATGTTTTTATAACTCATAATTGTTTCTTTGTTTTTCTTTCTGTATGTAATTTGTTTTATTTATGTGTAATAATATGAATGTATATGTAAAAAATAAATATAATAAAAAAAGAAAAAACAAAGTAATGCATAGTGATTAAAATTTCTTAATGTAAAGTTAATTTGAGTTTTAAACAGGACTGTATCTGATACAATGCCTGATGTTGACATCTGTATGATCGTGTCTATAGAAGAGTTCAATATAAAACAGAGAATTTCTTCTCTAAGTATAAGCTACCAATATTCAACTGGCTGTTGACAAAAAAGCTACAAAAAAAGACAAAAAAAAAAAAACATGCTTATCTTTCTCCTGGAACTGGGACATTTCCTTCTGTTCTTGTGAATCAGAAATCTAAGCCCTTCGGCCCTTTGGTTCTAACAATAATAGGAATAATGAGAACAAGTGTTTCACTCAACTTCACAAGAATTGTCTCCATACTTAGAATTAGACCAATTGCCTGGCTAGTTCTTAGAATTATAGAATTGGTGTGATTCATTAAGCCAACGATGTCACATAGGAAATTCAAATAATCAAAGATTTTCATAAATCTTTTCAGATTTCTTTTTTAAATTTTTTGATATATTTTATTAACTTATTCATATCACATCTCAATGGTTATCCCATCCCTTGTATCCTCCCATTTCTTCCTCCCTCCCTCCCATTTTCCCCTTACTCCCTTCCCCTCTGACTGTGACTGAGGGGGACCTCCTCCCCCTGTATATGCTCATAGGGTATCAAATCTCTTCTTGGTAGCCTGCTATCCTTCCTCTGAGTGCCACCAGGCCTCCCCATCCAGGGGACATGGTCAAATATGAGGCACCAGAGTTCGTGTGAAAATCAGATTCCATAATATGTTGAGCAAATCACCTTGAGACTGATCTGTCTACCATATGTCTGTCTGTCTGTCTGTCTATCTATCTATCTATCTATCTATCTATCTATCTATCTATCTATCTACCATCTATCAACCACCCTGTGTCCACTTCCTACTCTGTGAAGCCAGAATTCTTGCACAGCAAGCTAGACTGAAGGTAAAACAAAACAAAACAAAACAAAATAAAAAAAACTTAGCCTGTCATGGGTGAATGTAGTGCAGGATTTCAGTGGGTGAAGAGTCCACAAAGCAATGACCACACCCAGGAATAGCTTCAGACAACTGTTTCAGTTTATTAGGAGGGGGAACAGTTATTTATGGACCTGAGGATATGGCCAGGTTCTCTGGGGCAAGCTTTGTCTCACTATGCACCATTTGCCAGGGCAGAGGTGTTGTAAGATGCTTCATCTGCATCCTCAAGGTCTGGAGGTTCGAGGAGGAGGGCCTCATAAGGTAAAACAAAGGGTAAAGCTTGATAATTGTCAGGGTAATAAATCTTTACTAGGATTGATGATGGAGAAGCTAGCTTTAAGGTGCCAGGTCAGGAGGAGGATAGTAGCCTACTTCTGCCATCCTCATGTTTGAGATATCCAGGGTTGAAACTTCTCTGACCCTTGCTCTGTAGCCGTGGGCCATTACAGCACCACATCTATCTATTATCTATTTTTCTATCTATCTATCTATCTATCTATCTATCTATCTATCTATCTATGTACCTATATAACTAATTGTCTTTTGTTGGATTTCTATGGAGAACTCTGAATAAACCACATTTTTATATCAGAAGCAGAGTTGTAGCTGTTACAAATTACTGAAATTGATTATTTTCAGTATTAAGACATTTTGAACTGAATATTGTAAAGGCTGTCATGATTTAGAAAGCTGCCTTTACAATACTTACTAAGTCATGATTGGGGTATAGAGTGTTCTGGGTTGGCATAGAAGAGATGAAAAGCTGTGGAAATATTTGAAATGATGTATGGATTGTTTCAGTGATCATATGTAAACAATAGAAATAAATATTAAAAATAAAAGTGATCCTGGCAAGATATCAATGAAATGATGAATACTTAACTAAAAGTGAAAATAATACTTGCTATAAAGTCAAAGTCTCAGTGAATTGGAGTGAATTGTGTTCATACTTAAAGACATAAAGGAAAATGGAATATAACAATAATAATCTTAGGTATTTTGCCGAAAAAAATTTAAAAAGCCCTCTAATTTATTTAAAAGATTATAGCTACTTTCAGTATAATGAGATGTAATTCCAGTCATCCTGAATATCAGTATGAAAAATCCTGAAGAGTCTAAAACTAAATTATCACGTGATCTAAGTACACTGCTCCTGGGAATATGCCCAAAGAACATGACATACAATTTGACCGATATTTGTAATTGATGGTCATAGCTGTCTTAATCACAATAGCTATGAACTATAACCTTCCTAGATGTCAAAAGGTGAATAGATAGTAAAAATTTCATACACATACACACTTACATAACTTACTTGTAAAGAAAGATGTGAAATTTGCTGGTAAATACTATAAAGTACTATACTGAAGTAACCCAGACCCAGAAAGAAGACTGAACCATATTATCTTTCATTTATAGTCCAAAATCTTTAGATATGGGTGGAAGTAGCCATAGAACCAGATAAATGAAAAAGGGAACATGGGAGTCAAATAGAAGAGGGTGTAAAAGGAAACCGGTAATATGAGAGGGAGAGTGGAAAATGGGAGGAAGGTCTAATTGAGAAGATGAGGCAGAACAATTAGTAGGAGAGATAAAGAAGAGGGAAAACACTATGAGTATTTGCAAAGGCCATAAAGATTTATATCATTTCATATTTACATACAATTCTTTAAGTGGAGTTATGCCACTTGTGTTGACATTGTTCCCTGTAAAAGACATAGACTATCTAACAAAAAACCCAGTACTCAGCATGAAAACTTCTTTTGACTTGTTTAGGGGAGCCTGGGAACCTCCCAAACCAATATGGCCCAATGTTTCTGCTTTATGTTGCCTCCAAGGAATTAAAGGTCAGTCCCTATTGCTAACAACACTACATACAAGGTTAAGAAGAATTGATCTGGGTCTGACTTGAAGGCCACTCTCTTGCTGGATAGCTTTCTTGGTAGCAGAAACTGCTTGTCAAACTTGCCTATGGGGATTAAAAAATGATTAATGCTACCTTGTGATACCTATTGTCTTAGTTACTTTTCCACTATTGTGATAAAACTCCATTACCAAAGCAATTTGTAAAAGACACGGGTAAATTTTAGCTTGTTTCAGAGAGTTAGAATCTATGATGGAAGAACAGAGAAACAGTGGAGAACTTACTCAGAGAGGCAGAGAGAGAGAGAGAGAGAGAGAGAGAGAGAGAGAGAGAGAGAGAGAGAGAGAGAGAGAGAGAGAGAGAGAAAAGTGAGAGACTATAAATGGAATGAGACTTTTGACAACTCAAATCCTCGCTCCAATGACATACCTTCAACAGGCCACCCTTCCTGATCCTTCCCAAATAGTTCTACCAACCGGGAACCATGTGGTCAAGTATGTGAGACTCTGGGAGTCATTACTATTCAAATTATCACATTTCATTATCTGGCCTTTGGAAGTTTGTGGCTATATTTTGCATACCTTTTCAATCACACATAGATTAAAACTCTTAAGGCCCTTTTGAGGTCAGCACAAACTCTTTTTTTTTTTTTTGTAATCATTTAAAATTTATTCTTGTTACATCTCAACGGTTATCCCATCCCTTGTATCCTCCCATTCTTCCCTCCCTCCCATTTTCCCCTTATTCCCTTCCCCTATGACAATCTCTTACTTTTAAACTCTCCCTCCTATATCCAGTCTCAACAAAAGAAAAAGAAATAAATAAGTTACCTACTTACAACAAACATTGGAACAACATATATGTTATCATCTCTAAAAGGGAAGAAAGAGCACAGTGGGAAAATATTGGATTAAAGTAAGACTGAAACACAGAAAGAAACCTCCAAGTCAGAGGGCTTAAATAGTTCCACCTTTCTGGTTTGGTGATTGCAACACACTTCTTTCTTTTCATGTATGTAGCTCTCCTCAGAACATAAATTATGGCTCTGGCATCTTCAACATCTTTGAGTCTCCAACATAATTGAGGTTTCATGTTCACAGCTTTGTGAAATGTCGTCTCAGGTCATCCACACGTGTTCTCCCTTGTTACATGGCTGGCCTCCTTAATTAGTCTCCTTAACTTGGTGGAAGATTCCACAGGTACTTTACACCTGTGTTTTAGTTCCTGTTCTATTGCTATAAATGGAAAGAATTTAATTAGGGGCTTGCTTACAGTTTTAGAAATTTAGTCCATTGTCAGCATGGGGGGAGCATGGTGGCACACAGGCAGGCATGGGTTTAAAGAGGTAATGGAGAGCTACATCTTGATTCAAAGGCAGGTATGTGTGTGTGTGTCTATATATATATGTGTGTGTGTGTGTGTGTGTGTGTGAGAGAGAGAGAGAGAGAGAGAGAGAGAGAGAGAGAGAGAGAGAGAGCTTGGCATGGCTTTTGAAACTCAAAGACCACCTTTAATGACACACTTGCTTCTTGAAGTCCACATTTTCTAACCTTTTGAATGCTTTTAAATAATACCACCTCCTAGTGACTAAGCCTTCAGTTATATGAGCCTATGGGGGCCATTCTTACTCAAATTAAAATACTCTGTGTCCGTTATGACTAATCCAGAATCATGTGGACATCATTGTCATATTTAGATGTCCATTTACAGTAGAACTTGTATCCCTACTACATTCACAGTACTTTCCTTTAGTGTGCCTTTTTATGCCTTTTATTTCACCAAGTTGGAATATTAGCTCACTGAGGTCTTCCTCTGAGGGCACCCATCCTTTTATTCCATTTTGGAACAGATCTTTTTTAAATATCCTTAACTTTGTCTGCATAGGCCTTGGTTTCATCATTAAATTTTCTAGTGTTCATCTTCACTTCAAGCTATATACTTTATAATCTTTTGCCTTGCTTCTTCTTTTTCTTTATAGATCTACATAAGAGTGATCACTATTAAACATGTGACAGAGTCAATACTAGGTTGCCTGGAAATTTTCTCTATCAGGGAAATTAATTGAGTAATTTTAAATTTAGGTTCAGGTAGAGTATTAGGGCAATGGCAGAAAGCATCTCCATTCTTCGTCAAAATTTCCAAAAGTGGTCTCTGGCCTAGTTTCTGTTGTTGCCTTCAGAAACCTCTAAAGCTGGGCCTCCATAGTCCATGTTGCTGCCTTACTATCTTATACATTCTTACTAGGTTATTCCATTAAGTCCCACTTACATTATTCAGCCACTTTGCTGTACAGAGTATCATTCTTCCACATTCCTCCCAAAACCAGCATAGTCAGGCCTGTCATAATGCCTAACTCCTAGTATCAACTTCTGTCTTAGTTACTGTTATATTCCTATGATAAAACTTCATGACCAAGGCAAAAAAATAAAAGAAGAGAAAGAGTTTCATTCCACATTCTAGCTTCAGAGTTCATGATGTAAGTATAGCTTTGAACCTTGAGTGAAATGTATTTAATGCCTCACATGGAGCCTATTAAAGAAACCCACTCATGATCGTCAAGATCAACTGACTATGGGTGTCCAGTGCCAAGGGAGACATGTGCAATGTAACTTCTGTACCCAAAGTTTAGGGAATATCATGGAAGCGAGGGATGGTAGAAAGGCTGCAATAACCCCAGGGACTAAAAAAGTGATTATATGTAATAAAGTAAAAAAGGCCATGAGCTTTAGTGAAAATGAAAAAAAACATGTCAGAAGCTGGGGGGAGATGGTGAGGCCTAAAGGGGGGAAATGTAAATGAAGGGTATCATAAAACTATATTTTTATTAAAAGAAAGATATGTGTATTCTAAAGTAAATGTTATAAATATTTTAAAAGTCCCAAACAAATAAAAACATCACACTGACAGGTTAACATTACCCAAAATATGCAAAATTCTTTGAAATTCTATCCAGATAGAACTGGCATTTGTGTTGGAATTTTAGTAGGTAAATATAACCAAGGGTAGCTATGTGTGATTATGACTTCGATATTGAAAGCTAGAAAATACAGTAAAACTTAATATCTAAATGAATAAGAAAACAGCTTGTTCGAGATTCAGGAGATCAGGAATTGTGGATGTGATTTTTTCCAATATCACTACATAAATTCAAGTCATTTTTTACCAAATTTCTGAGACCTTTTTATAAAAATTTCAGACAAGATGCTAAAATTAAGTCATTAATAACATGGACAGTTAAATTGCCTGAAAGAATTTTTAAATTAATTATAATACTATACTGATGGGAATATGTAGTATTTATATTAAGATTATTGAAATAATCCATCAAACAGATAGTGGAGAGCAATACACACATACCTATTTCTGATATTTTTCAACGGTAATAATTAATTTTATGCCAGATGTGTGTTACTTGCATTTAATCAAAACACATGAGTTGAAGACAGAGACAGAAGTATCTCCATAGCCACAAATTAATAACGAGATTCTCAAAAGAATAACAAATAAACAAATAAGACAAAAACAAAGCAAAACTTAATTTGTGCTACTTAAAAAGCAGTTAAAACATGAGAACATTAACTTTTAATAAAAATACTCAAACATTTGGATAATAATTTCTAAAAATATAACAAATATGTATTTCACACCAGAAATAATTTGATTTATGCCTAGGGACTCAAAGTATTATCTAAACCATAAAAATTATCGAGGATTTAAATAAGATATTTTTCTGAAGTAGGAGTATGAATTGATTTTTTTCTGCGTATGTGATATGTGATATGAAAGAAAGCACCATCCAAGTAAAAGATATAAGAAGAAAGACTCTGTAGTCTTTGGAAATACTGCTAAAGAATAAGAAAAACAATGAACAATTCAGAGAAAAAACTTGAGTATATTGACTATACAAATCATATAAAAATATTCAAAAAATGACACGTATAGTGGATAGGCTGTAATCCAAAAAGGTTCAATCAATAGAGTTTTGAAATGGATGCCTATCTTTCTTTCATAAATAGATCATTTAAAAAAAATAAGCAACAGAGACAACTCAGCAGTTAAGAACACTGTCTGTGCTTCCATAGATTCTGAGTTTGACTCCCAACAGCCATATGGTGGCTCACAACAATCTATTCTGGAATCTGATGCCCTCTTTTACAATGCAGGTGTATATGCAGGTAGAGCACTAATATACAGAAAGTAAATAATTAAATCTTAAAAACAGCAGCAATGAGAAACAACACCAAAGAACTTTCTAGAATGTTTGTTAGCATTTAACAAAGAACATGTACACTATCTTAATGTGATTTTAAAGGTAATTTTTGTAATCTTTTTCTCATTTATACTTAAATTAATAATAATATCACCTATTTCTTTTCATGTTTGATAAAAGAAAGATTAATTAAGTAAATTTTTATTCAAAGTAATAACTGGTTATAAAAATCATAGCATTTGTTGATAACAGCTTCTTAACACTTATCTAATACATATCTATTGCTTCAGTATGAATTGAATGAGCCCATGGTCACCTGGGAAAATTTAAACAATTATAGTTTTCATGAAATACCAAAGCACTCTATTTGCATTCACTTTCATAGTTTAATTACTCTTCTTTAGTCTTATTGGCAGCATAATCACTTTTGTACTTCTGTGGCCAACCACCAAGCAAGGTATTTGATAAAGTTATTGAGCAGTGAATGATTTGTTGCTCTAAGCTAGCTTTTTGATCAAAAGCCTTTTAAATTGAATATGACTTTAAAAATGCCATGATTCTCCTTGTGCGTCAATTTTGCTGCAATAAATTTTCATCATTATGGAATTTTAAATGCCGATCTGCTTTTCGGTGTTGTGCTTATCTCAGACCATAGCATTTGGGAAGGAATTTACCTTTTTCCTCCCAAATATATTCTTGTTGATGCTATTTGTCATGCAACAAAACTGGACAGGTTAGTTTTTAAACCAGGCCATTCTATCAATCATATCTGAAAGAGCAATGACTTTAGTGCTATGGGCTTTTTCTTATTGATTATTCTTAAATTTATTACTCCAAAAGTTCATAGTGATAAAACCCCATTTCACA
Organism: Acomys russatus; assembly: GCF_903995435.1. Taxonomy (NCBI): domain Eukaryota; kingdom Metazoa; phylum Chordata; class Mammalia; order Rodentia; family Muridae; genus Acomys; species Acomys russatus. The sequence goes on from NC_067158.1 coordinate 48,553,132, forward strand.
AAACAAAAGGTTGTAGGAGAAATGTTGACACTTCTAACAACTAAACAAACAAATCTTTGGCTTATCCCAACTGCACCTGTCAACTTGATCTATGATTTTTCTCATTGATTCAGAAACATTTCACTATGTATTATCTATTAAAACACAAATTTTCATTAGTGCTATTTAAATTGAAATAGTTCTAAAAACTACTTTAGGAATAACAAAAGTACATTTGACTCATATTTTTCTATATTAGTCTATCTATATTTGAAGCCTTGTTACCTTACTGTAATAAAATGGAGATTTGGTTGTGAAAGGTACTAGATAAATTGATAACCTCAAGCATATTTTAATTAATATTAATAATTTAATATTATAGCATCCTCACACCCTACATACTTTCTATTGTACTCCACATTCAAACACTTAAAAATACACTGAAGAGATGATGTTAATTTCTAACCTAGAAACGAACTAGTGAAATACATAATAATTGTAACCTAATATATTAAAAGAATCCATACAGTTAAACAGTGGACCAAAGAACATTCAAGTTAGTGGTGTGTTTAGTCAATTATGTTACCCTTTATCCTGAGTGCAAGCCACTTACATGCATGACACAAAATATAGAGGCTCATCCCTCCTCGTATTTCCTTTATCGACATAGTCTTTTTGTTTGTTTGTTTTCCACTTAAAATTGACAGTGTAGGACAAGTACAAGACGATGGTAGTGTAAAATTTCTGCACATGGGCTAATATTCTTCCCTCTCATCATCTCTTTCATCACTATCTGCCCCAACCTTCTCATAATCCTTCTCTAGGGCAGCCATGTCCTCACAGGCCTCAGAGAACTCTTCCTCCTCTATGACCTCACACACATACCAGTGCATAAGGGCACACTTGTCATACATCAGATAAAACTCGAGATCAAGATGAGCCCAGGCTTCAGCAATGGCTGTGGTATTGCTCAGCATCTCAGCATGCACACAGGTCTGTGGATCTTGGCCAGACTCCACCAGGCACCACAGTGGATGGCTGGTAATTAATGCTAACCTTGAAGTCAGTGGGGCACCAGGCCACAAACTGGATTGTATGCTAAGTCTTGATCATGGCAATGGTAGCATTGGCTCCTTTGGGAGCCACATCAGCATGTACATGAGGCAGCAAGCAAGTATTTACCACGCCAAGGATCACATTCATCATCTGGTTGGCTGGGTCAAGGCAGGCATTTGTGATCTTTGCTACTGTAAGCTGCTCATGATAGGCTTCTCAGGAAAGATGACAGGGGCATATATGGACAGAGGAAAGTGGATGCAAGGGTAGGGTACCAGGTTTGCCTGGAATTCTGTTAGGGTCATCATTCAGGGCCTCATCAAATCTGAAGGAAGACACAGTCTAGCTAATAAGGCAGATAAGCTTAGTGTAGGTTGGGTGCTCCATGTCGAGGTTTCTATGACAGATGTCAAAGATGGCCCCATTGTTCTCCTATGAAGGCACAATCCATGTGCTTGATGGTGGTGTAGGTGGCAAGGATGGAATTGTAGTGCTCAACCACAGCAGTGGAAACCTGGCCGACAGGGTAAATGGAAAACTGTAGCTTGGACTTCGTTCCATATTCAACAGACAGCCACCCCACCACCAGGGAGGTGACACCAGAGCCAGTTCCTCCAACAAGGCTGTGGAAAAATCAAGAAGCTCTGAAGATCCATGCACTGATCAGGCAGCTTGTGAATTCTGTGCAAGACAAGGTCAGTGATCTCCTTGCCAATGATGTAGTGGCACAGGCATAGCTATCGGCAGCATCTTCCTTTCCTGTGATGGATGAGCTGCTCAGGGTGGAAGACCTGGCGGTAGATACCACTGCAAACCTCATCAATAACTGTGTGTTCCAGGTCTATGAATACTCCCCGAGACTGGTGCTTTCTGGCGCCTGTCTCTCTGAAGCATCTCCCTCTCCAATGGTCTCGTTATTTGATATCTGGCCATCAGGTTGGATGCCATGTTCGAGGCAGTAGAACACCCAGCAGGTATTGCTGATTCGAACACCAGCCTGATCAGCGTGGATGAAGATGATATCATGCATATTGGGTCCCCGCAGTGGTCCTCAAAAACTGAGGAAGTGAAGATAGAGGGGCGAGGAGCTCCCACAAATAGACTACCAAGGAGCCCCAGGGAGAAGTAGTCTCTTGACATAATCCTAATGCCCTCTAATCACTTTGTACACTATAATATAGGATTATGGAACATCCTTAAATATATATTTATCGAAATATTAAAAATTTAAAATATTTGTCTGTAAAATAGCAACATTAAAATTAAAATTAAAAAAATTCACAAACTTGCCACCTTACCTTTTAAACTTTGATCAAGGCATCACTATACAAAAATACTACCATTATTTTTACTATAGTTTTTAAAATGAATTTTATGATTTTTTTGAAATTATAACTTAACTGAACCATTCCACTCTGCCTGCCCTCTCCCCAAAACTCCTCCATAGCTTTCTTGCTCTATTTCAGATTCATTGCAAGTTCATGTAGAATTACTTTTAATGAAACATTTAGAAATTATAATGCTGAAAATTGATCAGCATACTAGCTAAAACTACAAAATAAGTTGTCTAAAATTAATTTCATTGCCCTTATTCTCTTTTGACATAATACTAAAATAAATATACAAAAATAGAGAACAAAGAGACAAAATATTTTCATTAGTTTATGCTATTATACCAATAAGTGGATAATTTGTAAATATTATTTTATTGTAATGGTTATGACATTTAAAATTTTTCATTTCTATGGCTTTGACAAATAACATGACCAAAAGTAACTAAAGAAGGAAAATGAATTATTTCCATTTTTAAATTATAGTCCGTAACTAGAAGAAAGTGTTGCATGTGTTCAAGTAGGTATGTGAAGCAGAAAGAAATGGAAGTACATATAATACCGCTTGCGTGTTTGATAACAGGTTCATACTAAGGTAGCTGTTTCATAGAGCCTAGGACCACCTCCTAGAGAATGACACCAACAAAAACTCCTGGGCCCTCCTAGATTAAGGCAATCTACACAATCTCCATAAATATGACACAGGCCAATCGGATCAAAGAAATCTTCAGTTTAGACTCCCTTTTCTATGACTCTAAGCTATTGAAAAGTTAGAGCTAACTAGAACATGGACTCTATTTAACTTCAGTCAAAGAAGCCTTCTTTCCAATTGTTCTTTTCACAAACCTCAGATCCCACACCTCTCCCTGAAGTATGTTATACCATTATTTTACAATTGTTAGCATTAGTGATTTTTAAATTCAGTGCTAGACTACTTTAACCTATGAGCATGTTTATAGCACATCATGGTGCAAAAATCTATAAATATGAAAAAAAAATCATTCCTCAAACAAATAATAATAATCATCAATATAAGACACTGTATACATTTCACCTTGTCTTTTTTTGTGATATAAAATTTTACATTTTGGGAGTAGTAAGTAATATTTCCATGAGTTTCACTTATAAAAAGATTTATTAAACATATAAGAAATATGATTCTTTCAGGCTGGAAGGAACTTTATAAACATTCAATAATTAATTCTCATAACATTGCAGGAAATGTTTAATATTCTAACTTCATAGCAAGAGCGATAAGAACAGAATATTAAAGTTACTTGCTGAATTTATTAAAGTAGCTCATAGGTCTAGAATTAGAAAGTGGAGTGTGCCCCTGGATTTGGGAACACTGAAACAAACTATCTGCTGAAAAGATTAAAGAGTGTTAGTTACATTGAATATGAAACTAGATCTTGAGATGATTATAGGTTGCGTGTTGCTATAAGTTGTTGAGTAAAATGTACTAGATTTTTAAAAGAATTTGAAATCTTGTGAGTGTAGGTGATTAAAACTATTGGCTCACTTCAATAAACTTTCTCTTTGCAGGGCTAATGGCGTCAGATTTTATGATGTCAAATCCCACAATTTTCTTATTCCATTTTGCACAATTTCTATTGTATTTTACATTCATTGGAGTTACTTGGATCAATAGTGTAATAGAGTAACGTATATAATGATTATAAAATAATATTAACAATGGGGAATTGGTAATAGTTATGCAAATCAGTTACTTAATATATAGAGTTTACCCCTCAGTTAGTGAGGAAGCAAAAAAGATGAATATTATTTCATAAACATTGTAGTTCTTAGATGGAAAGATCTCCAATGTTTTCTTATCAGGAGAATCAACGTAGTAAAAATGTCCATCTTACCAAAAGCAATTTATAGATTCAATACAATTCCCATCAAAATTCCAAGACAATTCTTTACAGACCTTAAGTGATCAATTCTCAACTTCATTTGAAAGAAGCTTCCAATCCTGATTGGTCCAGCATTTCAGACTGTCCAACACAGGGCTCTAATTAATCCCGGAATTTCTCGACATTTAAAAACTGGTCCAAAAATGCTATCCCTAGCTTGTTTAACCATTTTCCCCAATTTATTTGGGGCTCTATAAGGGTATTATTTGTCCCAAATCAGTTGAAAGAAACCTTAAGAGAATGATGTCGCACTTTCCTTAAGGAGTTGGGTAGGTATTTGGTTGCTTTCTTGGGTGGTAGATGTTTATTTTCATTGAACTTGGTTATAAGTTATTATTGGTCTTATTTAGAGAGAAAACAAGTTTGGTCTCAGGGATGTCTCTTCTTTCCTTTATCTTTCTTAGGTTTGGAGATAAGGGTTGAAAAGAAAGAAGGAGGAATATAGAAATATATAGGGGTGATATGACAAAAGGAAGATTAATGAATCTACTCAACTTAATGCTTTAATTGTTACTCACAAGATTAGTTTTAATTCACTGGTATAGAATTTTGTATATAGATGGTACAGAATTCAAATTTAAGATTATTCTTCACAAACATAATATATATTTCTACTCTACTATGAAGTATTGTACCCATACAACTCAATTACAATACAAGTTATACTTCTGATACTTTGAAAGTACCATTGCATGCTGTTTAGAATAAGTAAGGTATACAAGTTAATCGTCAGTTGACCAAATCATGGTCGCATCAATTACTAGTCTATTTTTATCACAAGAATATATATTCTAGATATAACAGATATGATTATATAGAAAGATAAGGTAAGTTAGATAGTTAGATAAGGTCTTCAAAAACCTCAGAGACATACAGAATATGGCATTTAAAGATATTTTTGTTAGTTTCAAGATTCACTGACAATGAGACTGTTTAACTCCTGGCAAAATTCAGCCTATATCAAAGAGGATGATTAGCCTCAAAGAACCTCCTTGTGGTGATAGCTGCAAATGTGGAAAACAAGCCATTGGGGAAAATGTCCTAATTTCTGCCACAGACAGAATTCTGCCTAAATAAGGACAAGCTTGGATGCAGGCAGTGTAGACAGTCAAACTCTGCCGAGTCAGGGTAATGAAGCCCTCAATAGTTCCTGCCTCACAAATATATCTGCCAGATATACTGGGCCAGAAAGCTGAAGATTATGTGCCAACATATTGAAAGTTCTAGGTGATTATTCAGGCAGCAAACTGTCTGTGTCATTTTTACAGTTTGGAAGCTGCTAAATACACTTCCAATTTACTCAGGTAATTAAGTTTTATTCTTTCTCAAGGTTCTGATGGGGTTGCATACCAGATATTTTAATCTTACAATTAAGCTTAGTTGTTTAGGGGTTAATATGTTTTTAGGTCTAGATAGGTGTTTTAAGTTGATAGAGAAGGAATATGATAAATATTGATTTACATTCAGAATTTTAGACTCACCAAGAGAGGAAAGATGCTTCTTTCAAGTTTGCCAATTATAAATAGCCAAATCATCTATGAATGTAACATTTATATAATTCCTACTTGTTTACTGTTCTTCTTGCTGTATTTATTTATTTTATTTATGTGTAATAATATAAATGTATATGTAAAAAGAAAATATAATAAAAAATAAAAATAAATAAATTTGCTCTTACTTATATGGGACAGCTGAACACCGATTAAAGATTCTATTGGAGAAAAAAATGGTTATCACTGAAGGCTAAATTTTAAGACATGTTTTCCCTAATACCTGATTTAATTCAATGTATTTCTTATGTAGTATGTCTCCTTCCATGTCATACTTGAAGGATGGAGCTGAAGGATTCCTATATACCATAAAGAGTAAAACGAAAAGCAGACTTTTAAGGTTCAAAATGTTTAAAATATTGCTTACTTTTAAAAATGTTCAAAATTTGATATTTCTTTTGGACATAAAATTTCACTCTTCTTTATGACTTTAGATATATTAAGACAAAAATGTTGAGTAATTAAACTGATGCGCACTATTTTGCAAAATTTCTTCCTTGAAGACACTGAATAAAGTTTGAAAGACTGGGAATGGTTATTTGATTTATTGTTTAAATTTTCAATTATTTATATATTGTGATTATTAATTATTCATTAGGTACATTTTCAAGACAAAAGAAGTTATTGCTTGAATAACAGATAATAAAATAAGCAGACATCTTTAAAACAAAGAACTATAAACATCAAACATAATAAAATGGTTATTATATTTCAACTGTCAAGTAATTTCACTCTATTCAGAATGGTTGTTATAAAGAAAATAAGCAACAACACCAACTTCTGGTACAGAGGTGAAGGGTTGTGAGCCCTTACCTGTTGCAGGTAGGAATGTAAATATGTCTAATAAGTATGGATGTGACTATGAATATTTCTTAATATATTAAAAACTGAAATCAGAGATGATATATATATCTGAGAATAAAATAATCTTCCAGTGTTTTAAATACCTACATATTAGAAATAGCATTACATTTTAAAGAGAAATAACAAAGAAGACACAAATACCTGTTTAATAAGTATGCATACATGCAAAATATGTTATAATAAAATAGGACAGAAACAATCATGTCAGTTACACGTTATTTCTCCAGCTTGTCAGGTGTCTTTAGCTGGTGTTTATATCTATCTTCTGTATTTAGTTCATTCTCAGAAATTATCTCAGCAAGTCTGGGCTATTTTTGTGTAAGACTGACCCATACAATAATCTCTAGAGGGTATAGCTCTTATAAAAATATTTCTGGATTGTGCTGCAGTCCTTATTGACCTTAATCACAGAAATGCCCTGAGAGATATGGTGAACTCTAGACATAATCTTCTTTACTTGCATTTTAGGCAAGGGACTCAATTCCCTTGTGGTCACTCCTAACACCATTATCCATTGCCTTAACTTATGGTGGTGGTCAAGGGCAATTCTTTCCTTCCAAGCTCAAATAGAATGCTTTTGTTTTTCTTGTATGTTTTTTTTCTCCAGGAAAAACCACACTTTCTTCATAAGCAAAACTTCTATGCTAGTAGAAAATAATTTCATGGTAAGAGGAAATTTGTTTTTCTAGTGGGTCAGTTACATTGACAATTAATGGAACCATTCCTCTGTATTCTCCTTTATTTCAGAGCCTGCAAATCCTGGCTATATGAGAAAGAGTAATATGCCGCAGACTCAAATTTAGTCAGCATTATGATTTCTTCCACCAAAGAAATTAATTAACTACTGTATCATATAATCTCAGGAATGTTCTCAAGACATGGCAAGAAAACAAGCCCCATTGTTGTCAAAATGTGACAAGAGTGCCCTTGAATGCAGTCATTGTCCATGTGTTTGCGTCTTTCAAAAATCTCATGAGGCAGCGTTCCACAGTCTGCATTACTGATAGAACTGTTTTCCAGGATAGTACTAGCATGGCATCATATGCACTGCAGGAGAGCATTCAACTACTTTTCTACTCCAGAGTCATTTGCATTCCTCAAAAAAGCACGGTTAGGCTCTCCTTAGCATCATCCCTCCTGTTTTATTGCTCTCTGTATTACTTACGTTACCATTGTTGTGGTACAATACCAAATCTAGCTTATAGAGGGCATTCATCTTTGAAAGTATCAAAGTTGGGTTATATTAGTTAAAATTGTGTGGTATGAACTATTTTACTTTTTCTTATTTTGTAGGGCTTTAGCATATCTCAAATGGTGAAATTTCTGATTACTGAAATCATCCTATGTTCAAGAGATAAAAATTTTTAAAAAGTGATAAAAACATATGTGACACTCAGGGATAAACGTTTTACAGATATTTATTCTTTACTTTTTTTTTTTTTCTGCCTGTGGGTCAATGTGTTAATTCCTGTCTACCACAAATAAGAACTTCTGAGATGAACTATAGAAAATACATTGCGCACAAAACAATTTTATGAGAATATCAGTTTAATACGATGTCTATTTTTGCAGGATTATAGTAATAGTTTTCCCTAAGACTCATGGTTCTAACCAATGGCTATTAGCAGAAAATGTTACCAGGTATGTATTTTATCTTATGGAATAGGCTTTAAATTCAATCAGAATCAATCGGAAAGTGAAATTTGGCAATAGCTTCATAGATCCCATGTGTGTTTTGTATTTCACCCGTGGTCATGTTTTTCCAATCTAGTCATTATTCTAATTCACAATGGTCATAGCTCATATGATTGATGATTAGTTTTCTCCTCAGATAGATTGTATTACCTATGATTACAAATTGAGTAATATATATATATATATATATGTGTGTGTGTGTGTGTGTGTGTGTGTGTGTGTTTGTATAAGAATTGGAAATTTATGGACAAAGATATAATATAAGGTACAATTATGCATGTATCGTTCATATATATATATATACATATATATATATATTCAGAATGAATAACAGAAAATGTTAGTTTTTGTCTGATGATACAATTTTTAGTACTGTTTTCTAACTTCATCATTAGATCACTTAAAATGATCTACACTGAATCAAAGACATGTGTCATGTACATTTTACAAGCAACATGATTTTTATGAAGAATAATTCCAAAACCTTATGTACTCATCAGTAGTTTAAATACTCTCAAGGATTGCATGAACCCATGATAATAGAATATTTTAGGAGATATATAGTAATATTTTCCAGTACACAATCTTTAACTAATATATTCTTTTATAATCTTTATAGAGTCATTTGTAATAATTTTGTCTCCCATAGAGAGATGTTAAAAATAGTTTATACCATGCTTCCCTATGTAACTGATACTTTCTATCCCAGTCCAAGTTCACTTTCAGAATTTTTGGAATAATTACACAGAGAAGACTTCATATTTATATAGAGTCATTAAATCTGGAACAGGAATATGCTATAAGTGATATATTATCAAAGATAATAAAGAATTGATTATACGTAATGCATATGCTAACAAAGCAGTCAACTCATATTTATATAAACACCAAAGGGTTAATAATTATCAAATAAACATTTGCGAATGAAAAACTTATCTTTTGTATTATTTGTCATATTTTTGGAAATAACACATGAATCTTCAGTACAGAATTCATTATTTTTAGTATAGAAATATCTCCAGTAGTAACTTTAAAATGATCTTTTCCCATGATATTTAGCTGCTTAGTCCACATGTATCTGCCACTATAAATACTGCAGCGATAACTCAAAGCAGAGGGTGTGGGTAAATAAGAAGAATGTATTTTTTGTTATTTATTTTATATAGTGAAAAGTGCAGGATGTTGTGACACATTGATTTTATACTTACACATAAATAATGCTAAGTGAGAGTGAACCTAACCTCTATCGGTTTAATTTACTTATTTGCTATATGTGATTGATCATTAGGTAAAGTAGTGATCAGGGGACTGATCTATATAAAATATTTTAAGAGCTTTCTGGAACATGCATTAAGTTGACTCCATTAGTGACCTGTCATGAGCTCAAGCTCATTAAACCTTTGTAAAATATTTACACTATTCCAGGGTATGACAGAACCATTATAACTTAATTTAGTATGCAATATTTTTGCAAATACATACCATTTTTATTATTTTCAGGAATGAAAAGTCATTCATAAAAGTGGTTTACATAAAATAAGTTTAATTAAGTAATTTGTTCATTTCCCTGTGACATTATTCACACATGATTGGAATTCACAGGCTGAATAAGCACCACCATTTTTAATAACTTCAATATGTTCTGCTTAATGAAAAACAGAGTTGAATTTGATAAAGAACCATAACAAAAGCCTCAGACACTTAAGTATTACTAAAACGTTATATTATAAAATAAGTACACACTTAATGAATCATGGTAGGCAGCTACAATTCATATTTTCAAACAATAGTTAATGAAATATCAAAACATTCAAGTTGTGTGAGCATTGGTTGCTTTCATTTGTTATGAAAGCACCCAATTTTACAAGGTAACAATAATCACAGCTGCTTGGAAAAACAAAAGCCTACTGAGGAAAGACATTTCACCACTATTTTTGTGTAAGTAATAAATATGTACATAAGTAATGAACACTCTAGTGGAGATATTAGATATAGATGATACAAATATGAACCAAGATGGTAGACTTTTTATTCAAGTGAGTCTGTAAGTAGTTATGCAAGTAAACAATTAATTTGGTTATTAATCCTATAGTTATTCTGTCTATTGTAATTTGTTCATTGAGCTTCCAACATGATAGTCTAAAATGTGCATTGGATAATATTTCCTGTCATCAGTTCATTATTAATCATATTTTTACTAAGTTTGTTTAGATTAAAAAGAAAGAATATAAGAGACAAAGAGACAGAAAAACAAATACAGAAAAATTAAAGGAAGGTCTGAAGACATTGACCAATCTATTAAATGCTTGCCACTTGAGTATAAGGACCCAAACTCAATGGCCAGCAACCATATTTTTTAAAAGTAGGTTTAGAGTCCCGGGGCTGAGGAATCAGATAAAAGAGATTGAGAAGTGAGTTTCCCTAGGGTCTTCTGACCACTCATTCTGAGCTCTAGTCAGTGAGTGATGCTGTGTTTAAAATCAAGACTACAACAGCAAAACTTTAGAACACATAAGGAAGGCTGAGCCACCAGCCGCACTCCTACAAACACAAGCACAAAAAATTTTACATGGGTCTGTGCTCATACACCACTATATATATATATATATATATATATGTATATATACATGTATACATACATAATACACACATGTATATTCATATACATACACATATATACATATACATATATACATATATATAGGATGTAAACATTTTTACTAATTAAAGAAATTTTTACTGATGAAAAATGACAATTCGACTGGGATGCAATGGAAAAAAACATATATATTTCAATAAATGTTCCAGGGTAACTGAATGCTTCAAACGAAGGGACCCTTGGCCACTTACTTTTCACAATCTTTCTAAGAATAGTTTAAGAAGAAATAAAACCCACGAATACTTGAATGCAAATATTAAAATTGTCACCATTAACCAAAAGTTTTTCATTTATACTAGCATAAATATTTTCACTGGTGACTATACAAAAATCTTTATCTAATGCCTATCCTTTTTGTTTTAAAAATCTTATATATGAAATAAAGACCTTATGCAGTGGTTCTCTTCATGAACAATGAACATAGAGTGTAACAAAGTAGGGAATGACACTGTTTCAAACACTAAATTTATCTGACTTCCCGAGAGTTTTGAGTGTAATTTGAAAGCTGGAGGTGAAACTCCTGCTGCTGCATTAAGTATACCTTTACAATTATGTTTCTAGCAAATTATCCTCAATTCATCATATGCCCAAATAATCCAAACGACAACCTTCAGCTATAAATGTATGGCATGTGGTATCTTCTTACAATGGAATACTGCATAGGAAATAAAATTGATCAATTTATGATTTACTGCAATATAATCAACAGTATTGTAAAGTACAATATTGAGAGAGAAAATGTCACAACAAAAACAGTACATACTTTTCAAATCTACATATTCAAGTTTACTTCCTATTGCTGTGATAAACAGTATTAACCAGAAGTAACTTGGGGAGGGAAAGACTTATTCCATTTTAAAAGGCTAAAGTCGAAAATAGAAAGTCAAAGCAGGAACCTGGTGCAGAAATTTTAGAGAAACACGTATTTGCTTACTATCAGGCTTATGTTTGGCTATCTTTCTTACATAATCCAGCCCCGTCTTCCCAAGGATGATGCCAAGGAATATGAGTTGGTTCTTCCTATATTAATTTGCAGCAGGATAATGCTACCAGATAGAGATGCCCACACAGTAGTCTGATGCAGATAAGCCTTCCACTGAGGGTCCTTCTTCTTGAGTGTATCCAGTTGACAAGAAAGTTAAACCATAGCAAGCCCAACATGTTTTTTAACTGGAAACAAAACTAGCACTGTTAAATGATAACCTTTTCTTGTGCCCTAAACTTAAATTAATATCACAACATAAAATGAATTACAACTTTAAAAGTCTCAAAGGTCTAAAAATTTTTAACACTTTAAAAGTCCTAGATCTTCATTTAAAAGATCTATCTATCTATCTATCTATCTATCTATCTATCTATCTATCTATCTATCTACCTACCTACCTATCTAAATGTGTGGGCTCTTGTAAAATCCAAAATAATGTGTATACTCTTATTTCAAAGTTGAGAACCAGGGAGAGTTATCATCAGACTAAAGCAAAACCAAAATCAAACACTGGAAAACTCATTGTCTAACATTTGGCTCTAATTCCTGATCTTCTTGGCTCTAGAGAACTTAAGCATCCCTGCCCTTCTTCTCTGCCATCCATTGGGCACACAGTTTATTTCCTAAACTCAAGGTATTTGCATTTCACATCTGCTATTGTCTTTGGTGGTCATCTTACAGTTCTATAATTTTCAATATATTGGAGTCTCCTCTGGAACTTTGACTACTCCATCAACAAAGACCATCTTTATCACTCTTTAACAGTTCAAACTTACTTCATGACATCTGGCCTCATGTAATCTTCATGACGCCCTCAATTTTTCAATTTCCATGTCTTCAGACTGGTACCATGTGTGAGATTTTCAAATTTTGCCTAGTTTCTTCTTTCTTCTTCCTTCATTATTTTCCAAGTGCAGTAGTGGTCAAATCAGTCTATAATATAATAAATGACACTGATAAAATCTGTTCCAAATCTTCTCCAAGGCAGAGTGCTCAACCTTGATACTAGTAACACACAAACTCCGAAAATGGACCCAAAAGATTGAATTTGTATTTATGTAACAATTACAATTGAAGCAAAAGAATCTATCAACTTAAGACTGGAGCAGCAAAAAGTATGTAAGGTGTCTGAGAAGTTCTGGAGTAATGCAAGGTAGAGGTAAATGATGAAATTCAGTTTCAATTAAGAACATTGTTTTTCACTTTGTATCTATATTTTTATTTTAACTTATTTACATTACATCTCAACTGTAATCCTCTTGCTCTTATCCTCCTGTTACCACCCACCCTCCCTCTTCTGCCCTATTCCCCTTGCCTAGACCTCTGGCAGGTGTGGTTCTGCTCAACCACCATCTGACCACAGCCTATCCAGTATCATCTGGATAGCCTGCATCCCCCTCCTCTGTGTTCCCACAGCACCTCTCCCATAAGGGTCAGTGATGAAATCACTGGCAGCAGAATTCCTGTCAAAGGTAGAAGCCCCCTGTCCCCTCCTGTTCTCCATATGGAGAATGAGCTGTCCATAAGCTACATCTGAACAAGGTGATGAGGTTCTCTGCCTGCCATTGCCCTGGTTGGTGCATCAGTTTGTACAGGCCGCCCTGCGTCCAGATTCACAAGCCTTGATTGTCTCTTTGTGGAGCTTTTGAAAGGCTCATCCACCCACACTGCCTCATCCTTCCATCCCCCATCTCTTCCATACAACTCCCAGCTCTTGACCAAGGGACTGGTTTGAGTCTCAGTAACTGACCTGATCTGCCACTAGGTGGAGTCTCTCAGAAGATATCTATGTTGGGCTATTACTCACTTTTAAGTGAATATATACCGTGCATTTTTTTTTTTTTCTGGGTCTGTGCTAGCTCAATCAGGATGATTGTCTCTAATTCCATCCATTGTGTTCAAATTTCAAGATTTCCTTGCTTTGACAGCTGAATAAGAGTCTTTCGTGTAAACAAACTACAATTCCTTTATCCATTCTTTGGTTGAAGGACATCTTGGTTGTTTCTACATTCTGCCTATTACAAATAAGGATGCTATGAACATAGTGGAGCAAATGTCCTTGTTTTGTGATGGAGTATCTTTCAGGTATATGCCCAGGAGTGGTATAGCTGGATCTTGAGGTAACATTATTTCAATTTTTCTGAGAAAGAGCTAGATTGATTTCCAAAGTGGTTGAACAAGTTTGCACTCCCACTAAAAGCAAATTTTTAAAACTAAGACTATTGACAGGTCCTTCTTAGTCTAAATAAACTTCTCAACTGATGTTTCTGAATTTTTGACTGTTTCGCTGTCTAATTCTAATGGAGAGTGCATAGGTCTAAGCTAAGCCTTCTGCATATATGCTGTTGTTGTTTGGCTTGATGTACTTGTGTGGGGGACTCCTAACAGTGGGAGTGGGGATGTCTATTACCCCGTTGCCTGACTCTGGGACACATTTAATTCTACTGGATTGTCTTGCCAAGCCTTACTATGAGGATTTGTTCCTAGACTTGTTATATTTTGTTATGCCAAGGCCAATGGATATCTCTGGGAGGCCTCATCTTTTCTGAAAGGAAATAGAGGGGCAGAATAAGAGGGAAGATATGTGGGGGCAGGACTGCATGGAAACGTTGGAGGGAGGAGAGGTTGGTATGTGTAATATGGAAGAAGAGTAAGCCAAAAGAAAAAAAATAATGGCACACTCATTTTGGCATCTTTCCACTTGTTTTTAAGTCACATGATAGCGGTGAAATATGTGAGTGCTGCCTGTCTTTTTCAAGGCTTTCCCCCTCTGTATTTCTAACTACTTAAGTTGTTCTTTGCATCTTGTTCATATGTGCAAAATCTTTCTTAGTCTCCACCACCTTCCCTCCTATAGTTAATCACCTGTCAGCGTGTATACATTATGTTTTATCTTCTGACACCTCCGACTGGAAGAGAAGCTCCATGTAGACAAGTAGTTTGGATATGTTGTCTTACATTTATAAGAATTCATTACATATACTGTATACTCAATAACCACTGATTCTTTCAATAAGCCACTTTTCCTAAATTGCTGTTTTTACAGTACATATAAGGTGGGTATGTTGTTTATTAGTATGATTTAAATTCATTTACTTACCTTTGAATTTTAATAACATCTAACAAAAGTAGAAAATACATGACATGATTTAACGTCTCCTGCTAGAGGTGTAAATGAGGAAAATAACTCAGAAACTATCAAATTGTTACTATTATTCTACCTTCACATTAGCATACTAAATGTCAGATATATTTCTCTATATAAATGTTGCATGTGTTTATAACCATATCTTATACATATCCTTTAATTTCCTATTATCTTATTAATGTTGACAATCAAGAATTAGCATCTTGTGAATTTTTTCCATTTGTTTTTTTCACAGTAAAGTATTTATTTATTGCAATATGAATAAGATTTTAAGGAAAATTAGTCCCCATCAGGGAAGAATGTGACAAAGAAGTTGAAATATTTATGATCATTTTTATAGCCAGTCATCTCAGCAGCATAAATTGAGCAGGTAGCTTTGCTGAAGGCTATAAAATATTATATCTGTGAGACTGAGAGGTAAACACTGGAAATTTCCTGTTTGCCCTGGAGAGAATACAAAAATAATAAAACAAAACCAATCTCAGTACGATATTGTCTCCTGGCTCAATCACTACTTTGGCCTTTCATTCTTAATGTTATATTTTTACAATATGGTGAGTTATGCATGATGTGTAAGTACGGTAATTTGAAGGAAATGGATATCACTGTGCTGCATTTAGATAGGCGTCTTTCTGCCTGTCAAAATTCCACCCCTTACATTGTGTTAAACTACACAAGATAAAAGGCTTATAATGGTCAGAATCAGGTTTATTTGATGAACTACATGTCAAAAACTCAGGGACTCAGAGCAAGCTGAGATACTAGAGAGACAATTCAAATTCTTGGCCTGAAATCATGAAGATACTTGTAACTCTTTTACTCAAAGAGTGCTAGAAAGAACCAGAAACAACAAACAAATCATACTGGAAGACTTTGTCACATTTATTTGAACATTTAAAATCAGCTCTGTTACCATATCTAACAATGTACATATATTTAAAACAATATTTTGCGTGATATTATTTCTAAGCATGTGTATACATACATATATATATATATATATATATATATATATATATATATATATATACATATGTAATTATTTAGAGTTGTATATGGATGTAACCTGGATTTTTATAATATACATTCCCTATTTACTTTTTCCAAACATCAAAAGAACCCCTACAATTGCCCCCTCCCTCTTTATTTTAAAGCTATTGAATGAAATTAGTGCTGCTAGTATGTATGATGGTCTAGACTCTTTCTTTCCTAGTAACCATTGGCTCACAGGACTTCCTTGATTAAGGACTGGAGGACTTCAAGGGCAGCTCCTTTTTCAATAGTGAAATCTCTACCACCTTGATCTTCTGCAGATAATCACAACCATTGTGAATTCTTGTTTACAACAATTTATATTTTCAAACACTCCTTGACAACCTCTGTCTTTCAAAACCCCTATCCCAAAAGTTCAAGAACCATTCTAGAAGAGTGTATGAAACATGTCTAAGGGATGTTTCAATATTATTACTTCCTTCTGAATATATTTATTTCAGCTATGAAAATGATTTATATATATTCTCTGATATGATTTTATTGGCAAAAATGATTGTGTGTATGATTTTTCATTAGCTAAATGAGTCTATCACTACTTCCTAACACTGAATTTTAGTTGATTCAGTGCACTTCTCTTTAAGATATTTCTGTCATGTAGAAATTCACTTTCCTGAGGCACATTGTTAAAAACCAGAATAATCATTCCAGGTATCCTGGGAAAAAGTAACAGCAAATGAAGATATTTCCGAGGTAGTTGATGTATGCATTTAATCAATTCTGTTAATAGTTGTAGTACATTTTTTTTTTGCAAATGATTCCCCTTCACTACAGAAATGTTATAAAAAAATATGGTATAGTCAATCTCAATCTGTGAGCTTTTTTTATAGCACTTGTATTAAGAGTCCAAGTTTCATAGAAAATCAGGAAAACAACTTCAATTGATCATATATAATTTTGTGAAGATTACAATAAAGTGATAAAAATAGACTGATGTAATTTAAAAATTGTTGCAATAGCAAGAAAAATTACTAATACAATTTGTCAGCTCATATCTGTTGGAAATTCTATGCATACATTGCTTTTTTAATTTTTTCAATAAATTTCAATAATTTTGCTGACTTTCCTATTTTAACCTCTAACTTTACTCTTGTAGCGTGTTTCAAAACTTTATAGATCTCATTTCACACTTAGCAAAAATTTAGCCTGCAAAGTGACATGGGGTATTTCTTAAAGAAAGTCATTAAAATACAACAGCTGTTAATTCGTCATAAATTATGATGCTTCATGGAGTGCCCAATGTCCCTGTATCTTTCAGAATATATTATAGTAGAAGCGTAATACGGCACTGTAATATGGTTCCAGATAAATATAATGATTTTCATTAGCTGTACTTTTTTTCTAGGAAATAGTACACTTATACAATTAATGGGTTCCTTCCACATATACAATATAATATTTTTTCAGCGAATTCTTTCTTGAGTGAAAAGTGTATCATTGAGACTCTCACTTAGGTATGTTTTCACTATGCTTTCATCATCAATAGATTACAGTAGAGAAATATGTGATATATAATATTTTCACCGCTATTATGTCTAAGCATCATAGTTTAAGTATGTTTCATTTGTATTATCACAATAGCATTTACATACAGACTAATTAATGTAAGTGTTCTACTGACTGAAAAATACACTGACTCCCTTAGTGTACTTCACGGAAAGGATTATAGTTGCTTCTGTGAGCTTAGCTGACTCAATGAGCAATAGATCTAACCGACTCTCCATTGATTTCACAATCTCTCTATACCTTTAATTGCTACTTTGAGTTTTTTTCCAATTTTAGACCTGTATCTAATTGTTCTAAAGAAGAATAATATATTTCACTGTCATTGTTGAGAGGCCACTGGAACAAAGGGCTATAGGTCATATCGGAATTGTGGGAAACACTACATTTCCGTAAAGTCACAGGGCATGTGACATATTATAAAATAGATGACTCCAAGTGTGAGAAGGTGAGAATTGGCTCAGTTAAACTTTATTTCATCAGATATTAACATATATATATATATATATATATATATATATATATATATATATATATATATATATAAACAACTATTTAACAATCAGCTATGTATCACCTGTTTATCATTCACATCTATCTTTTGACAGTTTACATATGTTTCCATGTTCCTAGAATCTGGTATAAAATTATGTATTTTTGTAGTATTCTACTAATAAGATTACCTACATATCATTCTATCTCCATTGCCCATTTTGTTTACCTTGCTTCACATATTTAATTACGTTCTATCTTCTGGTACCTATATGTTACGTTTTAAAAGAAAATTTCCTGCACAGGCTTAGATGTTTGAATGCTCGCTCTCCAGTTATACATGCTGTTTCAGTAAGTTTATGAGTCCTTCCTGGGGGAAATACATCATGGGGGATGGATGGCTTTGATGCTTGAATATTCTGTACTATTATCATTTGATACCTGCTTGTGGACTCTCAATTGGCCATTACAGCCATCATGTCTACCAGATGCCATGATTCTCTGCTGTGAGTTTCCTTGTGGAAGCTTGAACCAACTAAACTTTTCCTTTTATAAGTTTCCTGAGTCGTGGTATTTTACTGCAACAATAGAAAAGTAACTAATACACTGATACTCTAGGATCCTATTATTCCATGGCTAGTTGACATCCTTTTTCTCTAACATAACTTTTGGGTGGGTGGCGTCTCTGGGATAAGGGAGGCATCCAGGAATCTATGGGGTGATCCTCGCTGAAACTCCTAGCAATGGAGATGTGGATCCTGAAGTTACCAAGGCCTGTAGCCAGAAGGGTCTTCCAGTTGAAGGAGAAAGACACCAACCCAACCACAATACCTTCTATCTAAAATTTGTTCTGCCTAGAAGAAGTGTAGGGATAAATATCAGACAGAGATTGAGGGAAGAGCCAAACAACGACTGGCCCAACATGAGACCCACCCCATGACAGAGAGCCAACACCTGACACTATTAATTATTCTCTGCTAAGAAGCCCAGCACAACTGTTTTCTGAAAGGCTTCATCCAGAAGCTGGTGGAAACAGATAGAAATACCCACGACCAAATATTAGGGGACTTGAGAAGTGTTGTAGAATAATAGAAGGAAGAACTGGGGGGACTAGAAAGGGCAAGGATACCACAAGAAGACTTAACAACCAACCAGGCCACAATGGGCCTCACAGAGACTGAACAACTAACCCAAGGGCATGGGCTAGACTAAGATCCCCTATACATAAGCAGCAGCTATGCAGCTTGTTTATCATGTGGGTCCCCTAACAACTAGAGTAGGGACTATTTCTGACTCTGTTGGATCCCTTTCCTCTAGCTGGGCTGTCTTACTTGGTATCAGTGGGAAAGGATTAGCTTAGTCCTGTTGTGACTTGAGATTCCAGGATGTGTTGGTACTCCTTAGGAGCTTCCGCAGCTCATGGAAGAGGAGAGTGGGAAAGGGGATCGAGGGTGGAACTGGGACTTTTCTTTAATAATTTTTACCCTTTAGTTTTACTGAAATGCTTTCAGGATTACTAGAAGTTGGCAGAAAACATTTTCAACAATGTTAATTTTGAAAAGTAAAGTTTGAAGGCCTGGAGAATTGGTTCAGCTGTTAAGAGCCCTGGGTTCTTCCAGAAGTCCTAAGTTCATTTCTCTGCACCTACATGTTGGCTCATAACATCTATAATGGGGTCTGATGCCCTCTTCTGTCACGGAGGTGTGTCTGCAGATAGAGCACTCATACACATAAAATATATAAGAAAGAATGTAAGAAAGAAAGAAAGAAAGGAAGGAAGGAAGGAAGGAAGGAAGGAAGAAAAGATGAATCCTGAGACTTTTTTTTTTTGACACAGTGTTTCTCTGTGTAGCCTTGGCTATCTTGGACTCCCTTTGTACACAGGTTGGCCTCGAACTCATGGCGATCTGCCTGTCTCTTCTTCCTGGGTGCTAGGATTAAGATGTGGGCCACCAAACTTTTTACAATCAAGTCCATGTGGAAAATAATTACAAACAAAACTAAACAAAACAAAAATGATCAGGGTGTGTGATAGACAGAAACTTAGAATGTTTGTTCAGGGGCAACATGAGAAGAATAACCCAGAAGAGAAAATCCAGAGGTGAGAAGGAGAGAGAGAGAGAGAGAGAGAGAGAGAGAGAGAGAGAGAGAGAGAGAGAGAGAGAGAGAGAGAGAGAGAGATGTGCTTTGATGATTGGATTTAGTCAAGTAGTGGTCATTAGTGATATTGAAAAGATATCCTGGAATTCCTGGCTCCTGTTATGATATGTTTAAAAATAATTTGGAGAAAACTTTAGACCAAGTGCAAAGTGTTCTATAATGAGTCTTTTAAAAATCAAATTTAAAAAATGAAGACAGAGTGATAGGAGACAATTGAAAGATGATCAAAGAAATTAAATGTGTTGTTGTTATGTGGTGGTGATGGCTATTGTTTGAGAATGGAAGGGTAGTACCATGACATAGTGTGTGATAGAAAAACAATGTATATTATTGTGAGGAGGCAATGTCAGCCAAAAATCATCTTAATCCATCAATCCATTATGCAATTTGCACTAGCTACAAGTGAACTTAACCGAAAGACATTGATCATCGAGTGGCCAACACAAATTGGGGCATATTTATTTGCATTCCTGGAATTCCAAAATATTGAAGGAAACAAAATGTTTTCTAGGAACAGAGAGGTGCCTTTTTCACTGTAGAGACCCTTTCATGAATGAATCTGGAATTAAACAAAACTGTCATTCTATAATGTCAAGATTCTCTGCAGTAGAATTATTAATGTACTGGAAAAATTAAGAAATTATAGAGCCATGTCATTTTTTAAACATTTATTTACTATATATGAGTATTTTATCTGCAGAAGAGGCATCGGATTATGTTAAAGATGTTGTGAGCTACCATGTGGTTGTTGGGAATGGAATTCAGGACCTCTAGAAAGAGCAGGTGGCGCTCTTAACCACTAAGCCATCTCTCCAGTCCCTTAGCCATGTCATTTTTTGCTGATGTTTATTTACAGGACAATTGCTTGTTCAGCAGAAATTTTATTTGAGTTTTGATTTAGGATGTCAAGAGGCGTAATTGAAAGAAATATTCCAGATGGGATGATGTGGGAATCACTCAGATAACACGTTATAGCTCATGATCAAGGTTAGATCAACTGTCGAAGGGTGATATAAAATTATCCTAAATTTTTACAACCCTAAAAGAATGTTTCATTAGCCTGCTCAATTCAGCCAACATCCAACACAAAGCAAATGTCAACTAACTGATAGAAACTTAACATCATTTTTTTAATAAAATGTGATCAGTTGACTGACTTGCTCTCTTTAGCTTTATTGTATTTTACTTATGCATTTGTTGATTATTATGATGATAATGATGATGATGATTATTATTACTATTATTGGTGTTTCAAGACAAGGTTTCTCTAACAGCCCTGGATGTCCCAGAATCACTTTGTCAAAGACGGTGGCCTCAAACTCATAGAATCCTCCTGCCTCTACCTCCTGAGTGCTGGGATTAAAGGTGTGCACCACCACTGCCTGGATTTTATTTAAATTTTCATTTATTTATACATACAGGGTTTCTCTATGTGTAGATTTTGGTTTCCTGGAACTTACTCTGTAGACTCAGTTGGCCTTGAACTCACAGAGATTCACCAGCCTCTACCTCTGGAGTGCTGGGATTAAAGGCATGAGTTATCACTGTCTGACTATCTTTTGTCCTAATTTTTACATTAAGTCAACTGTATCTTGCCTTAAATTTGGAAGAGAGAAACAAATGCACCAGAAACTTTAACAATTTCTGATTCACTCAAAACTAAAACATGCACTATATAGAATTCTCATGTTGTGAATATTCACAGAAAATTAACAGCGATTTCAGGTAAACATTGGAGAGTAGGGAAGATTCTTTTACATTTCCTTACCAAACATTAGCTAAAATGATAGAACCAAAGGCACATTTTATTCTATCATTACTATTTACTAAATTTATATACATATACATATATACTATATACATATATAGATAAACTTATGTATATGTGTATATCCATTAATTACTTAAAATAATATAATGGCATTCATTATCCTGAGTTTTAATTATGTTTTGGATAGCTTCCATTCTTATATTTATTATTATTAATTAATGAAAACAGTTTTTGTTTTCCTCATAGTTGTTTCACCAATAGAGGGCTTATACATTAAAGATTAAAGCATTTTTTATTTAGTATCTTATATAAGTTTCAACAATAGCTTTCACCAAATAAGATATAAGATTAAGTATACTGGTTTTTGTAACCAACAATTATGAATTATGTTTAAATGTAGCAAAAAACTCTAAGTCTTAACTTGTAAAAAAGTGTCTCAAACACAAGACATCTTTATTTTATGTTGATTGTCTGATCACAGATTTATTGATTGACTGATTGGTCACATACACAAAAATACATATTACTTTCTTCATATAAAAGTAACTTGATATAAAAACTCTTAAGTGGCATGGCTTGACTTAATGTTTTATAAGCTTATAACGTCTTTGAAAAACCTAAAGCAAAATTGTGGTTTATTGCTGTCCTTCACTTACCATTCTAGGTTACAAAGTGCCTGAGGCATGAAGGAGTTATAATGGATAACAGGGGTTTCACTGCCCTGTGTTTTGGCATGTGTTTCTGCCTGTTTCTTTGTTTTCAGAAAGAGAAAATTGGACCTATCTGCTATGGATCTATGCTGATGCTCTAGAGAGACTCTGACTAAGGTGAGGAAACACAAGATTCAAAGTGGGCACATTAAAGTGAATCTTGTGTCGGAACAACTGTTTTATGTGCTCATAGAGAACTATATTTCCAGTTAATAATCTCATTTTGCCTTGAGTTTTCCACATGGTGAACTAAACATAAAGAACCATTTTGGAACAAAACTGCATTAGACTTTGACAATACCTTGTATGTAAATCAAACTCACTCTTGTAAATTGGGTATTCATTAGGTAAGTTGGTACTGCATTTACTTGTGTTTATATCGACGCAGAAGAAAATTTTAGAACTGAAAGTCTTTAAAATATTGATGTCCATTTGTTTACTTTTTAGAGGCTTTGTAAATGAAGCACTGAAGCACTGTAAATTAATGGTGATTTTCTTTCTTCCACATATTGAATGCCTAGCTTTTAGAGTTGGCTTTCAGGCATCTGAAAATTTTCTCTGAGGTTTAAACTCAAATAATGCAAGCAGAAGAGCACACAATGATCGAAAGTGTATTAAATATCCAATCACATTTCCAGGAATAAATTTTGCCTCGTAAAACTATTTCTTCCTGCTGTAACGTATCTAACTAAGGAAAACAAACAACAACAATGTATCCATTTGTAATCAGAAAACAAAGGTATCCTAAGTGCATTGTCTCTTTTCTGATTCATGCTAATGCCTTGATACAGTTCATGTGCTAGCTTTTTCTCCCATTGACTCAGTTCTGAGCTTATCTCAGCCATATAGGTGTGATGAAGGAAGCCTAAAGCTTACTCAGTAAAGTGACTCCAAATAAATCTGAGCAGCGAATCAATGTCTTTAGCAGGTTTTGTATTTTTTTTTTCTATATATGGATCCAAAGTTAAAGACAATTTAAGTCAATCTTGAGCATCAATATATATTAAATGCCATCCAATTTGACTTCTGGTTGTTGTGATAAACACCATAACCAAAGGCACTTATGGGAGGACAGAGTTAAACTGAAGTACACATTCAGGTCACAATCTAGCATCAAAGTAAATGAGGGCACGGACATAAGCAGGAACTGAAGCAGAAACCTGAAAGGAATGTTCTTTCCAGGCTTGCTTGTTCACTACTTTACATGTAGCCCAGACCCACCTGATTAGGGATCATGTACACACATGGGGCCGGGCTCTCTCAAATTTGTCATATGTTGAGATAGCCTTTCACAGACATGGCCATGGCCAATTAATATGGCCTATTCCTTAACCGTAAATCTCTCAGATGATTCAAAATTGCGCAGAGTTGATGGCTGAAGCTAACTGAGAAACTGCACCCCAGCAATTTAATCCATAATCTTTCATTTATTGTTCTTAATTTCTCTGGTTAATAGAAAAATAAAAGTCTATGTCACAAAGTCCTAGAATGGTCTCTTTAAAAAATAAAAAAGTTTTTATTATATAATATTTTTTATTATTTGGGAATTCACATCATGTACCCTAATCACACTTACTTCCCATCCTCCCAGGTCTGACTCCCTCTTTTGATACCCTCAGCAAAAAGAAATAGTAAGAAAAAAAAGAAATAAGAAATATAAACAAAACCAACATGCACAATTTGGGTTGTCTGTATACTCACAGGAGCATGATCAAACTCTCAGTAACCAGCTCATTAAAGAAAACTGGGCCTGTCCCTACACGAAACCCAGGCAGGCAGAGCCATCAGTTGTGGAGAGTTATATGTCAGCATTCTTATCACATTTTTTAAAGTTCTCTTTTATGGCTCTTTGTCTAATCTATTTATTGAGGGTGGATTGGGGTGGAAATTGAAGCTGTCACTGAAGTTTTCTGTGTCTCTCTTTCTCAACTGTGAGATTAAGTCATTGATAACATGGCATACTAATCTTCCTTGCCATTTATAGGAGCCTGGATCATGGACTTCCACATGTTCTCTGGTGTGATCACATGCACGATCTCAGGTGGCAGTACCGACCACAGATATCAACACAGATTTCTGCTGCAGCATAGCCATGGACACCATCATAGACCTAAGTGCGAGCACGGACTAAAGACATCATCATTGTCTCAGGAACATTGACATGGTACTGATATTGTCCCCAATAGCATCCTGGTCTTTGGACATTTTCGTGGTTTCAAGTGGCAGCATAGACTATGGACACTCACATGGATTTGGTTTTAACAAAGACCATGGACACCCACATGGCTTCAGGTGACTACCCAGGCTATTCACATCAACATGGCCACCAGCCCAACAGCAGCAAAGCCCATGCACATCAACATGGCTTCTGGAGCCAGCATGGCCTTTGGTGATAATACAGCATCTCTTTAAAATTTTAAGTATTTTTTTAAATTGATTTATTCTTGTTACATCTCAATGGTTATCCCATCCCTTGTATCCTCCCATTCTTCCCTCCCTCCCATTTTCCCATTATTCCCCTCCCCTATGACTGTTCCTGAGGGGGATTACCTCCCCTTGTATATGCTCATAGGGAATCAAGTCTCTTCTTGGTAACCTGCTGTCCTTCCTCTGAGTGCCACCAGGTCTCCCCCTCCAGGGGACATGGTCAAATGTGAGGCACCAGAGTACATGAGAAAGTCATATCCCACTCTCCACTCAACTGTGGAGAAGTTCTGACCATTGGCTAGATTTGGGTAGGGGTTTAAAGTTTACCGCCTGTATTATCCTTGGCTGGTGCCTTAGTTTGAGGGGACCCCTGGGCCCAAATCTGCCCATCATAATGTTCTACTTGTAGGTTTCTAGGACCCTCTTTATCCTTCTACTTTGTTATTCTCCCATGCTTCTCTCATCTAGAATCCCAATAGGATGTCCTCCCCTCTGTCCTAGTTTCTTGGTAAGTGAAGTCTTTCATGGGACATGCCCCTTGGGCTAATATGCAGATATAAGTGAGTATATACCATTTGAGTCTTTCTGCTTCTGGGTTAACTCACTCATTATGATCATTTCTAGCTCAATCCATTTGTCCACAAATTTCGGGAATTCCTTGTTTTTAATAGCTGAGTAGTATTCCATAGTGTATATGTACCACAGAGACTTTATCCATTCTTCTACTGAGGGACACTTAGGCTGTTTCCATGTTCTGGCTATTATGAATAAGGCTGCTATGAACATGGTTGAGCAAAGTTTCTTGTTGTGTGCTGGGGCATCTTCTGGGTATATTCCAAGGAGTGGAATAGCTGGGTCTTGCAGAAGCCCTATTTTCAGTTTTCTGAGATAGCACCAGATAGATTTCGAAGGTGGCTGTACTTGTTTGCATTCCCACCAGCAATGAAGCAGTGTTCCTCTCTCCCCACATCCTCGCCAGCATGTGCTGTCGCTTGAATTTTTGATCTTAGCCATTCTGATGGGTGTAAGATAGAATCTCAGAGTCATTTTGATTTGCATTTCCCTGATGACTAAGGAGGTTTAGCATTTCTTTAAGTGTTTCTCAGCCATTTGATACTCCTCTGTTAAGAATTCACTGTTTAGTTCCAAGCCCCATTTCTCAATTGGGTTATTTGGTTTGGTGGTGTTTAATTTCTTGAGTTCTTTATATATTTTGGATATTAGACCTTTGTCAGATGTAGGGTTGGTGAAGCTCTTTTCCCAGTCTGTAGGCTGTTGCTTTGTTCTCTTGACAGTGTCTCCTGCCTTACAGAAGCTTCTCAGCCTCATGAGGTCCCATTTATTAATGGTTGACATTAAGGCCTGGGCTGTTGGTGTTCTGTTCAGGAAGTTGTCTCCTGTGCCAATATGTTCCAGGCTCTTCCCTACTTTTTCTTCTAACTGATTTAGTGTCTCTGGTTTTATGTTGAGGTTTTTAATCCACTTGGATTTGAGTTTTGTGCAAGGTGACAAATATGGGTCCAGTTGCATTTTTTTACACATAGACCTCCAGTTAGACCAGCACCATTTGTTGAAGATGCTATCCTTTTTCCATTGAATTAATTTGGCTTCTTTGTCAAAAATCATTTTAAGTATGTAAGCTAACATGAAATAAAGAAATAATTTTATGTGCATGTCTATTCCAAAATATAAGAACAAGGGAATAGTTATATTCCAACAAAAAATAAAACCCATGCGTGTAAATAGTATTATGTCCATTAGTAGAGTTCATTTACAATCCTATATGCTGGCCACTCCTTCCTCAATCATCAGTTATGGAAATCTCATTTAGTCATAGGCCAACTTGACTGGCCAATCTTCAAGTTTCTCAAGGCTGCTGAAAGTTGATGACTGAAACCAGCTACGGCATTATTTATCACATTTTCAAAAACAGTTTTGGAAAATGTCATGTTTTAATCAAAATCCTGCATGTAAAACGAATAGAAATCCTGACCTTAATTTATGCATGCTACATGGTTGAGATATATTTCTGTGGGTTACATGAATTCAATATGAAATTTAAACTTGGCAGAGCAAATGGTCCTTACTGTCATCATTTCTTACTGATGCTATTTTTATACAAATATTATTGTCCTTACTCTTTTGATAATGCACAGTTATAGAAGAAATTCCCATCTTACATGTTTGTTAATTTGAATTGCATACGCTTAAATAGACTGTATAAAAGTCCTATAATTCATATCTAGTGTTTCAATAAACAAGATAAATTTTATGGGTTAGGAAAAAGAAATAAATATTATTATACTAAATGAAGATTGTCATTATCACTAAGACAACATTTGGGCTCAGTAAATTACTAGAAATAGTCACCAGATTCAGAAAAAAAAAACCAATTAAATCTATATTTAAGGTTGTTACAGAAACAAAATGGACAAAGTTTAAAATGAGCACAAGGAACAGCTGCCTGTGTGGTGGCCAGATGAAAGTTCTAGCTGAAGTGAGTCCCATAGTGAGTAGCTGATTAGGCACTTTCACTGCATTTGTCACTAAATCAGTTCCCTTCATCACATAAGCTAAAATTCACATATCTGAGTGGTTAGAAATTGCACTGATAATGTACTTGATTGTCCAGCAACAATGTGTAATAATGCATGAGGAGAGTTGTCAGCCTTGGCCTTATTACTGATCAGTACCCCACTGAGTATCAGCAGGTACCCCAGGGACCTTACCTCAGCTTCTTAGTCAAGCCATTCCTCCCTTTCTCTTGCCTAGCAAAAACTATCCTTCACCACCAATCCCACTTACTATAAATTTACATCTCAATGACCACAAGGAAGCATGCTTATCAAGCAGATCACCAAGTGCTCAAATATTTTTCTGGATCCATGCAAAGGCCCAGCTAGGGATGGCTGTTCATTGGGGTGTATAGAGCGTGAGGACTACATGCTCTCTCACGTTCATCAGCTTGGACTGGGGGTGTGGTCTGTTGGAATTGTTGGCTTTTACTCCTAATAAGCTGGTTCTACATAAACAAATAAAAGGCCCATAAAGCTAAATAATCCATGCCTAGTTTGATAAAGACAGCCCTGAGTTAATATTAATTGTATTACACCAAATGTTCATTATTATGTATACATTTTCAAATGCCTACAATGTTTTGCTAGAAGATAATTGAATCTTGATTCCAAGACAAAAATTTTTTTGGTTTACACTTTCTACCTTAGTACAGAATCACAAAAATGTTGTTATAGCAGGTACTCAAGGCACTGTAATTCTGTGGACTGCCCATGCAAGGATTTCCCCATTAAGCAAGAAACAAAAATGCGTCTATAATAAACTAACAGGGTGGCTGACTATGACTCTTTATACAGATAGAAATGGTCTCTATTACAAGCATGCAGTCATGAACTTCAGTAAAGAAACACCACTTACAATTATGGCACAAATAAAGGACATATTTTTCTTTATCTTAACTTTCTTGCTAGCACAGAAAAATTCATTGTTGAGAAATGGAACACAGGATTCGCCATGACAAAGAAGGGCAGGAAAAATAATCAAAAGGGTGTCTAAGAATTTCATAGAGAGTAAAGGAATATGGGATGGTTTGGAGGAAAGGGAAGGGAGAAGTATGATAATTATATTATAATCTAAAAATACTAAAAGTAAATCATTAGAGATTAGTGGTAAATTGTGAATTAAATCAAATTATGTGAAAGTATGTGCAAATGAAACAAACTAGAAAAATAGGCAACACATTTTATATCATTTGGGAGGAAAACAATGGGAAAAGAAGACAGATGTATTCATGTGCCCTTAGAATCTGATTTGTGCATACCTGTACATATATTCCCTAATATGAGAATCTATGCTGGTTGATATTTTATACATTGAAATGCCAAAATGTCATGAAAGGAAAATTTAATGGCCCCCAGAAATAGATACCCATTTACTATTGTTTCTTGGACAAACTCAAAAAATTACAGTGGTGATTAATTACAGTACTTGTTCTGTTATGTATGGCTATATTTTTTTCTTGTTTTTCATTTTGATTTCAGTCTACTGTTCTGCACCATGGTTTTCCATCCTTCCATGGAAAATTTATCATTGTACCCCAGTTATAACAGATTATAGTGTGTGTACTTCTTTACCCTTATGAGACATTTAAAGTGCTTGTACGCCATAGGAACTCCAGTGGGGAGGCATCTTAATCACTACTATATTACTTGACATCCACCTGTGCTTTTTAGTCCTTCAAGAAGAAAATATTTTCAAGAAGGAATGCATCTAAATTTCAAGAAACTTCTTTAACTTTATGCATTTATGACTTCTGACAATTTGTCAACTCTATTTATGCTGAAGGCACACAATGCTAATATTTGTCATGACATGTACAGAAGAAAAGTGCTTAGTGCTACATTTTCCTCATAATTTTAATGTCATTTTTCAAAGGAGCTAAATTTGCAAGTCAAATGTCTAGAAGTTTAATCTCAATCCTTTAAAAAGGCATATTAATTTCTAAGATTGGTTGCATTTAATTAATTATGTCTAATGGAGTTAAAGAGAAAAAATATCTTTACATGCATATGCCTGATCAAATATACTGGGAATAGGAAGGGTCTATATTATAAAATGTTTCCCTATGTACTAGCAATTTAAAAAATCTAAAATTACTTCAATTTGATTAAGCTTGTTTTAAATATTTAGATAACCACATACAAATACATAATTCTAATATATGCAAATGTGATCATCACAAGCATGTTTTTAAGCCTGTCACATTAACACTTTCATTGAGTCAGCAATTACATTAGTAATAGAAGTACAGGCCACGTGATTATAATTAATGAATAAACTTTTTGATATTGGTAAATGTTTGAAAGACACCATCCAGTGAAATAAATAAAGTGGGAGCTTTTTTACAAATATTTCTATATTTTAATAGCTTTAAAATTTTTTCACATTGTCTTCAGAAAACACAATCTTGTCTCCACTTTCAGTATAAATGAAATATATCTCAGCTCCCCAGAATCCTTATTAGTAGTGCTTATAGGATAGAGGCACGTGGAGTATTCAGGAAAAGAAAAGATGTATGATCCAAATAACCTACTAAAACACAATATTACTGCACATTGCATAATTATGTTATGTTAAAGAAACACAGGTTTGTAATAGGCACAACAATGAGGCATTACAGCATGACTGAATCAAGAGCAGCAGAAAATATTGTAGAAATTCTGCACAGTGGCGCAATAGCTTACTAACAAAAGAACAGTGAAAATCACGTAGCTGTATATAATACCATAAATACATTTCACATATTTCATCTGAATACACCTTTAAATTACAAAGTCATATAATAAATTTATAGAGATTAAATATAGCCTATACTAATTTAATATTTAAACATAAGTACGTTAAACACTTTCTCATTTGTAATGAAATATAAAGAAATATGAAATGAAAATAAAAGGTGAGTACAGTGTCTATCTTCTGGTAAGAGAATGTATTCCAGAAAGTACTTAGAAACTTTAAAATACAAGACCCCTGCATGAGCTCCAAGAATGAGTGGCTACATTAGGATCGACAACTGTATATCTAGCATGCAAAATTATCTTCTAAAACACCCTTTCCTTCTAAAAATATGATCTGCTAGTTTATGCTTTCTGTTTTATCTGTTATTTCTCTTTATTTATAACAAAACTTGGGAAGATATTGTTAAATATTTTTTCGAAAATATTTTGCCTCAAGGAGAACTCCAAAGTGCCAATCCTGTTACAGATTGTAGAGTGATTTTCTTTAGAGTAGGGCCAACTTCTGTCTCCGTCTCTCTTAGTTACTCATGAGGGGAATGTGACCAGACAGCTTGCACTGAGTAGAAAAAGATCTTGGGTGCGAGCTGTCCCTTAGCACTTGGCAGTCTGCCACTTGGCTCAGTATATCTTCTTAATAACTCATACTAGCTTATGGAACTTAAGTAATTTGGAAACAAAGCTATCATTCCAAAAACAAGACCTGGACATCTCTGTCCTTACAGATCCACAGCAGAAGTTTGGTTGAGGGTCACAATGAACTCCTAATCTGTAACTAGGTTTGCAGTTTCTGCTACTGGCAATGTTGTCACTGTGATACTATGCTTTTTGTTTTTCACTTTACCCTTGGATATGCTTAAAAAGCTGTTTTATTATTTTTAAATTTAAGCACAAATATAATACCTTGGAAATGCATGCTAAATTCGTAGTCTCTGTGCGGTAAATATGTCTTTTCTGGAGTTGTCAATATATCATAGATGAGTCCCTAGTTTCAATGTGATAAACTGTTCTTGAAGTTAAGCGAAAATAAGAGTGTGTGTGTGTGTGTGTGTGTGTGTGTGTGTGTGTGTGTTTGCATTTACACATGCACTTACTGGGTGTTGTTTAACATACTTCAAGTTCCCTGTTAAGAAATCCATGGCTGCATTTATTTTCACTGTGTTGTTGGGTTCTTCCTGCCTACTTTCATTTTGGATTGTACATTCCAACCATTTCATGCCTGTTTTATAGTAAGTCCAAGTAATTACATAATTGTTAAGCTGAATGGAAGCAAAAAATACTTTATGGAGAACTCTTGTGTAAAATAAGACAGAATAAATATATTTCTTCATGTTGTCATTCCATGAAAGCACACACATATTTGCAGTAACAATAACAACATTTTTTTTTGCTTATGTTGGCATTAAAGTGCCCTTTTAACCAACTAAAGTAATAATCAAAATTCATTTCCTGTTTTGGTTTTTATTATTTTATAAATATTGGAAAAATGAGGACTTAATTTGTAAATAGACACAGTTTTATACAAAGACGCATTAAGTATTATACCATTTTTGCTCAAACCAAATTGTTGCTGGAAAGTAATTTTAAATTACTCTTCACTGTAACATTCCTGCTCAAGATAATTATATTTTTGTGTTATATTATACATATTATACATTCTTCTTAAATTTCAAGGGACCAAACCTTACCTTAATGCATTGTCTTGAACATTCTCTCAAATGCATAGCACTGCAAAGAAAAACGCTATGTCTCATTCTTACAGCGTATCTCGACAAGCACAGCAATGGTTTTGTAAAAAACATTGTGGGACGAATACAGGCACTCACATTCTCTTCTGAAAAGGCTAGTTTTCTGACAAGGAACTAGTGCTAGTTCCCTCACATTTTCAGAGTTAATGTGATCCTGAAAAGGATTAAAGGTTATCTCTAGAGCATATTATTAGTGACAGTTTCTTTACCCTGATCTAGTTCAGAGGTAGGAGGGAATCAGTTGTTTCAAATGTTATTTTTCAGTTTATGCTCTTAAACACAGGCTTAGCCACAGTCTGTTCTAAAGCCAATGGAGAGTCCAACGCATGTAATACTCTTTAACACAGCTTGAGGTGCCAGAAACCCTTTTCTGTCTACATTTAAAAATTTTTTCTATTCCCTCTAAATTTAATATTGTTATGCCCTCATTCCCAACATAAACATCTAGAATCTGAGTCTCTTCCGGTAATCCATAACCAAGTTTCATATGCAAAAGCGATTTTCTAATGAAAAACGTATCCTAGCACATACACACACACATGCATGTGCACACACATATATTCTTTCACTTTAAATATGTATTTTATTGTTTTAAAAACAACTGATATAATATAAACCTAATGTTTTAAAAATTGGAATATAATTTGCTAAAGCAAATTAACTTTTCTGTATTTGAGAATAATCATCGCATTACATATGCAAATGTAAATATAATTTGCAAATTACCTTATTACTCCAACAAGTGACTTGTGGCTGGAGAGAAGGCTATGAAGACCTGATTTACCAAGGTTCACTATTGCTCAATATGTTTCACATGCTCATATCCACATTGCTTACAAGTTAATATGAGAAGTTTTTTCTCCATTCCAATTCCTTCCCTTCTTCCTTCTCTCTCTCTCTCTCTCTCCTCATGTATCAAATCTGAGAGTAATGACACTGGAATCGAACTACACTGGCATCATGAACAGCTTGTACTAAAAGTTACATAATTAAAAAAACAGGCAGTATTCTTATATGAATCAAAGAAATAAATGGAACTTTGTATAAATCATCGAATTACTGTGTAGATACTACATTGAGGTAAATGTAGGAAAGTTTCCTCCAGTTTCACTCTCATGTACCTGCTGATATTTTGTAACCATTGTTTTAATCTGTCTCAACATTTTCTTCATTCTCAAACCATGTTTAATATTTGTTTTTTTTTTCAGATGATGCAATTTAGTAAGAACTACATAAATTGCTTGTCGTTCTTGGTCTACACGGCAAATCTCATTACGGGTTGTAAGGTCCTGGATAAAGAACAGGCACTCAAGGCAGGTGAAGAGGAATTTCTTCACTTAAGATACTGTGAGTTTATTTTGTGGTCTATGCATGAGATGAGTTACAATATACTCACCAACAGGAGAGGAGGCTTGCAAATCATAGAAACTAGTACTAAAACCTTGAAGTCTAATGTGACACTCAAGGCCAGACATAGCCTGAAGAAACCGAGTAATTATTGTTCTCACATCTATTCTTTGATCTGTAAAATAAAGCATTTATCCAGTTCGTGCCAATGATTCTGAATATTAGCTTATTTAAAATACATATGATATCATGTTGTGACATATGAATGACATTCAATAAAATTGCTGTTTTAAATGCTCTTAGAGAGATATGGACAAGAATACAAAGACTATAAAGTTATTACTGCTTAGGGTGATTTATATACTATGACAATGTTTTTTTTTTGTAGAATACGGTATTAAACTTTTACATCTATTTTTAAATTATTTTGTTTTCTTTTCATGTATTGGATGTAACATTGTAGTGAGTGATTGTGCATGGAACTGAGAAAGCACATGGTGACCCTTGTGGAAGGGCAAGCACCTGAATCAGTTACCTCCTCTTACAATATTTCTAAAGTGCAGTCCTTTTGATCATTTGGTAGTGAACCATAAGTCATGAAGTTTGTAATTAAAAATTACCGCCCAATTTTGAAATGCTATTCCACATTTTAAGCATTTAATTGAGCATTGAGCTCAAAAAAGGAATATACAATACTTACATTATTTAAATAAATGAGAGAAATACTGGTGAGGATAAGGGGAGATATGAAAGATATCTCAGAAAATTTAGAGTGAGTAAGGTAAAAAAAAGATAAAAGAAGGCAAAAGAGAATAATGAAAGTGCTCGATGTTTAACGTACTCAGAACACTTGGTAAATTGCTTCCTACATTGACCATGACATTTTCCCATCCAGAAAAAGAAAATACATCAGATTTTGACAGTATTTTAATGTTTTATAATGAATGTGGAGGCAAAAATCCTGGAAAGGCCGGTTATACATGAGATTGTAAATCATTTTAAGCTTCAAAGCATTTGTGATTTCAGACATAAAATTTGAGCCACAAATTGCCTGATTAGATGAAGAATTTGACTTAATAATATGTTTCTCTCTCTAAATTTGTTTCTGAACACTTCCAGTAAAAAGCCACAAATAATCTTTTGCAAAATGATAGAAATATCACTAAACAACAGAAACTTGTGTATGAGCGTTTTTCAACATAGACAGGTAAAACGAGGGAACGTTTATCTTGGCTCTGTGAATAAATGGTTAATCCACTGAAGTGTGTTATTTAATTATGCCTCCTTTCAATTTTACTATTCATTATTTTTTGCTTTCATAACTACACATGTTACACTGGTCATAAAACTATATAGTGCATGTCAGGGCATAGCCACACTGTTTTCCTGGTTAGTTTCCTGGCTCAGAGTATTTTTGCCTGTGGTCAACACTCCATGGGACAGTTTTCCTGAAATTAGTTTAAAATTCATAGCTCTTATGCTTTACTAGGGCAAATGTCATTAAATAAGAAAATCTACATTCCAACAATCCATCAGATTTGCTCAGTTTTCTGGCTTCTTTCATTTGATCACCCTAGCTTCTGAGGTGAAACAGAAATCCTGACTTTGCTCATGTGAAGTCTTCTGAACACCTAGCTATCTTCTCCTGTACTACACAGCATCCTGAAGGCCCCACATGTCTATCTGTAGAGAAATACAAAGTCTGATTTTCTCAATAGTCATGGGCACTGTAACCGTCCTCGTGGGGACTGTGAGAAATTATTCAATTTGCACATAGATATTCCATTGACTTTGAAAGAAAAGGAACTGAAAATGGACACTTTTTTATCAGTATTATTAATAAAAGTAGCATAGGGATAATAATAGGAAACCTAGTAAAATGACAAATTTCTAAAATACAGTAGAATATTTGTTGGTTTTTGAATGCCTGAAATGTTTACATCTTTTTAAAAAACAGCATCAGATATAAGATATTATTTTAAAACTCATTATATAACACAAGCCTAATAATTCAGTACTTTTCTGTCTGCATAAAGAGAGCTCAAAGTGGTAATGTACTGTGTAACCCCAGCATTCTAGATGCTGGGATATGAGGAGCCTGAGTTTAAGACCAGGTTGGGTAATAGTCAGTTCCAGTCCAATCTGACTATTAGCACTGTAACAAAAATAGTTATACTATTTACCCAAATTCTGAAATTGTATTATATAATGCTAAAACACTTTTATTTGAAAAGTAAACTATTGTACTATGAAAGTGTTCTGTCACGTTTAAGATAGATACGTATACATGCATGTACTTTTTATATTTTATAATCACATATTTGAACATTTATTATTTTCTATTAGCCTGTACTAATGATTATGGTATATAATAATATTAAAGCAGCATATATTCTTCTTGGCACATAATCGAATACCTCTTTACGCCAAATTATACACAGGAATCTTCATAGTATCTCTATTTTAGTATTACAAAATAGGAAAAGAAGAAAACATTCATGAGTAGAATATTTGACTTTTAATTATATATAGACAATTAAATACTATTTCCAAATTACACAGAATCCTTTCATAGGATACTCCAAAGTGTTAGTGATGAACTTTACTAAAATATGCAAATTTAGTAAATTATTAATTGATATTCTAAGCATGTGTTTGGAGTGTGTGTGTGTATGTTGTTGGTGTGTGGTGTGTATGTAGATATATGAATACATATACATACAAAAGTGGAAATGCTCATGTATAAAGAACGAAGCATGCCAGATGCCTTCTTTTCTTACTGTGTCTTCATTCCGCCCACTAATCAAGGGTCTCTCACTGAGTGTGTATTATTTTGGCTATGCTGGCTGTCCAGTGAGTTCCTCGCATTTTCTCTTAAACACCAAGCCATCTGCCCAGCCTCTGAAGCAAAATTCTTTGTAAGTTAAAAGAGAAACTATTTAATAGATATTTCTGAGTTCATATAATGTTGGAATTAACATGATACAAAATCACTGGACTCTACTGTCCACATATGAATTAATTGCCACAAATTTTGACTTTCACCACTTGGTGAAAATACCTAAACTGTACTAATAAGCAAAATCCTAATTAGGTTTTCTTCCACTACCCCAGCATAATTTGAATTTTTGCCTTGTCTTATTTTTATTCTAAAATTGCCACAACAAACAATGAAAGATTTTAAATATTGCTATTCTGTAATACTATCCTCTCTTCTGTATAACATAAATTAGTGTTTGATAACTGGATGAAGAAGTAGTTGACTCATATAGTGTAAAATATGTGAATGGCATAGTACTTACCAATGCTTTCTCCATAAAGTTAATATGTAACCATTGTGGTCAATCAAATTACTCATCTGAAATTACAGTGCTCATGTATGATTTGTAATCTTGCAGGAAGGTGATCCTGCTCTTCAGTCATGGAATCTACAGCAGTGAAATTAATAACTACTACTCCAACAACCTATAAGAGTTGAGCATGGCAATCTTGAGATATACTGGGTGATAGCTAAGTAACTATTAAATATTTTTATTAAGATATTACATAGAAATACTGGGTTATATATGTCTATAACATATATCACAACTTTGAAAATGCCAAAACAGTTTGATAATCACAAAGTTGGAGGAGTGTATAGGATTTACTGCCAAGATAATTGTTAGGTAAAAGGGTAAGTAATGTTTTCATTGGAAACAACAAATATTGTGGATCAAGTTTATTGATCAATGTAATTCCTTTATCACATTATCAATCAAAACGGTCATCTTAAGTACCAAAATTGTGATATGTGTAAAAGGAACATGATTAAGTAATGAACTATCATTTCAAGAGAGCAGTTTGTGGTAATTAATGATATGATGCCTTTTAAAGAGATACATTACTTGAACTTAAGAGCCGACATAATTAAGTGTTGGTCATTTAAAATGTGTGATAATTCTCCTGTAGTTCCTTTCTGCCATCCCTCTGAGGATTAATATAAAATGTTGAGGGCATGCCTATGCCTAATCTCATCATGGTGTGGGTTGTCATATTCTTTTTTAAAAGTTGAAAAAATGTTGTATTTACATATGGAACTTCTTACATAAACCTTACACTACAAAAATTCAGAGATCCACGTCCTCAAGTTAATAACTTCTAAAATGATCAGTTAAGACATGAAAAAAAACTCATTCCATCTGTACTTTAATGAAATATAAGTCAGAGTTTTTGATCACTATTTTTAAATTTTCATTATATTGACATTGTTAGTGTTTTAAAACTCAATAAATAATTAGGAGATCTCCACACTGATTTCATACCATTTTCTATTGAGATTTGTAAAATAGTTTTCACGAATGAGCAGTTATTTCATATTAAGCATAATAACATGTTATATTAAAAGATTAATTTTTCATTTATTTATTTTTAATCTTTTTATTTAAAACTGAAATAGAGTTAAATCACTTTCCTTTTATCAATTCAGTATCTTTGTTTTTTTGTGAAAGAGCAATTATTTTGTATATTAAGTATAATGACATTTTATATTATAAAGATTACTTTTTCATTTATTTACTATTAATCTTTTTATTTAAAATTGAAATAGAGTTAAATAACTTTCTTTCCTTTACTCAACTGAGCATCTTCAATCTTCTCTAATCTTTACCATACTTCTTCCACTCCCACTCTGATAAACTTTTTTCCTTGATCATTATTCTTATAAATATTTGTGCACATATCTATACCTATATTTGTCCACAAATATATATGAAAACATATATTTATATATTGTAAATAAATATCTATATATAAATATACATGCTGATAGTTTCATTTTTATTTTGTGTGTGTACATTGTTTCAGGCTGATCATTAAAACAACTAATTAGAAAATTCATCTCTAGGAAAGCCTGCTCCTCTTCCCAGACGTCTTTTGTTGCCTGCAGTTATTGTCTAAGGGAGGGCATACTGCCAAAATTTCCTCTTCCATATTAACATGTGCATTAATATTGCTGTTGTTCTGAACTTGTTTATGCTATCATTTCTAGGAAATATTGCTTCACAATTTGTTATAGAAAACAATAGACACAGAACCTGTGATGTAGATATATCTGCTGGGCTGAGAACATCCATGATCTGTTGTTCTCTGCATTGTGCAGTTGTCTTTTCTGTAATAATTTGCATCTGTTGAAAAGAGAGACTCCTTTGATGAGAGGTGGTAACTATATTTATCTGTGTGTATAATGATAAAATATATATTGTAGAAAGAAATTATGAAAGTCAGGCCCCACTCTCCACTCAAGTGTGGAGAATGTCCTGTTCATTGGCTAGATCTGGGTAGGAGTTTGAAGTTTGTCCTTGGCTGCTGCCATAGTTTGAACGGGACCCCTGGGCCCAAATCTGCCTATCATAATGTTCTTCTTGTAGGTTTCTAGGACCCTCTTCATCCTTCTACTTTGCCATTCTCCCGTGCTTTTCTCATCTAGAGTCCCAATAGGATGTCCTCCCCTCTGTCCCAGTTTGGCACGCAGAGGAAGGATAGCAGGTACCAAAAAGAGACTTGATACTATATAAACATATACAAGGGGAGGAATTCCCCTTCAGTCACAGTCATAGGGGAGGGGAGTAAGGAGAAAATGGGAGGGAGGAGTGGGAGGATACAAGGGATGGGATAACCATTGAGATGTAATATGAATAAATTAATAAATAAAATAATAAATAAATAAAATAAAATCTAGAACCTTAAAAAAAAAAAAAAGAAAGAAAGAAATTATGTTGGTCTAGCAAAGTGCAATAGTAAATTCTTTCCTACAATGCATGATCTCACATGCCCTAAGAAGGTGGCAAGTTTTGCACTTAGTAGCAGGATCTGTTTTACATTGATTTGATCTTAAGTACAACTAAACGGTTGTTGGTTGACGTTGATGTGTGAGTACAACTTATCTTACCTTGATGGTTTTCTTGCCATGTTATTTCCGGGCAGCATTCACAATTTCAGCATCTCTGTGGGTCTATTAATTGTTTTCCTCTCTTGGTACTGTGGAGGCCAAATTGTAGGAAAGAGATAAAATGTCATATCCTGCTCAAAACATCTGAGTCTTCGTTCCTATGAGTGCAGTGTACTGAGCAACAGGAGCCACCCTCAACTCCTGACTGCATGACCTTGACAAACGAATCTAAAGAAATATTTTTAGTGCCTGATATTGAGGTTTTATTTCTATAAGTCTTGTTGGGGAACAAACTGAGCCCAAGTAGCATAATTCATATATATACATGTGTGGGTGTGTGTGAATACTGTTAGGTAAATATAAGATATAAGATAGTATGATTCTCTTAGGTTTTATCAAATGACTTTGATGTCATTAATTCTCTGTTCCTCTCTCTCCTTCTGTTTTGAAATTCCTTGGTCCTTCCTAGTTGGATCCTACACTCAGTTTTTTCTTTTTCCAATTTCATATCACTGATATTGTGTGAGTTCTTTCTGAATCTCCTTGCCCCACCTTGGTCACTTTATACTTTCTAGTTTTCTATGGATGCTTCATGCTGTTTACTCATGCCTGAGTATTTTGAACTAGTACCTACCCGCAGATGAGAGACAGGTGGATCCAGAGAGAAGGAGAGTGTTTGGAAGAACTGGGATGAGAGTTTCCTATTTCTTTAATCTCTTGATTGCATTCTACATTTTATCCTGTAGAAATAGGTGATGTCCATTTTCTATTCTTCCTAACAGTCATTAATTTTCATTATTTCATTTAGTTTCTCATCAATGCACATATGTATGTTAAGCTAAATTTGATAACATGCTCTGTTATTTTACCAGTAGCTTATTGAGGAGAATAATAGGAATATATTTGTACATATGTTAGAGGCAAACAATCATCTTTATTATTAATATGTTTGAAAAAATGAGATAAAAAGACCAATAAAATATGTTGAGTTTTATAATCTTCAGAATGGAGGGAAATTCATAAATTTGAATACACAGAAGTAATTTTTCCTTAACTTCTACTTGGTAATATTTTTCTTGTAAAACACATTTATTTGTCAGGAGAAGAAAGGAGATGACAAATATAATGCCTCATTTTTCTTACCAGCTTCCAAAAGAATAACTGAAAAACCAGCTTAACATATACCAGATGGGCAGAGCCATGATTATAAAGACAATAGCAATTGGCCCAGCAGTGATCTGCAGAACCTTGCTTTATAGAATAGCGAATTTCCTGGTAATTAATTTCCCTCAATGGCATTTTTTTTTCATTTTAATTTAGAAACTGAAAGCTTCTGTAAAAATAGTAGATGTATCTCATTACAATTTTAAGTAAATTTCTCAGTGTATATAATCACAGGACATACTACATCTCTTCCTAATGCTTGCTTCATGTTGTATACTAATATTTCTTCTACAATTGATGCAGAGTATAGAATTTTCTAAAGTCTTCAAAAGTCTTTGCATATGCAGGTGATGGTAGTAACTAATACATTTGTCAAACACTCATTTTAAAACCTAGCAACTCATAGGCTTCAGAGAGAAATAGAATGGACAAATTACTCTGAATCATAAAAGATAACTCCATTGTGACTGCTGGGACTCTTCCCACATTATTTCATTTGGAAAAATTTTTATTATCAGAAAAATATTTTTTTTTCTCATTTATTATCAGAAAAAGAAATTACTCTTGGGCAGAGGAGCTTCTGTTTTGCACATCGTTACCATGAAACATGACATCACAGTGTTGTTGCACCAGTACAAAGCACAGCTTTATTTAGTGTTTGCAATCTTTGTTTTTTGTCTTCCATCTTGAGGGTATCACTGAAGAGAGTGCAGTT
Organism: Acomys russatus; assembly: GCF_903995435.1. NCBI lineage: Eukaryota > Metazoa > Chordata > Mammalia > Rodentia > Muridae > Acomys > Acomys russatus. The sequence goes on from NC_067158.1 coordinate 48,594,640, forward strand.
TTGTAATGCTTTTCTCAAGCGTGCCTATTTTTCCTCTGTTTCCATTATCTTTCTTGTTTTTTCCTTTCCTATGCAGTACACATTATCTCTGTTCCTTGAATCCATTTATTCTACTTGTCACTCTGAGGGAGTCTCCCTCTGTCTTCTTAGGTTAGGATATGACAATTAATAGGAGAAACTGAGTATTTTCAACTATGTTACTATATGTGTTTGTTAGTGTTGTAGATGTAGACCTATTTTAGAATGAAACAATTTGTAATTTCTCTCTGATTGTAGTAATATTCTTATCATAATAATACATTTTCTAAAGCTGGAAATTTTCATTAAATGTGAATCTGGAACCTATATATACCACCTATATTTTGCATGAGATTTTGATTAAATATTCTTACCTTCACAGATATTTGAAATCTTTAACTATATCTTCACCAAACTCCCAACAGATCTTATAACCATGTACTAAATAATTTTGATTATTTTTCTCTGTTGTTACAGCTATGGCTTAACTTTCAATGATCTTTCTGAATGCATCAATAACTAGTGTATACTCAATTTAAGTATACCTCATCAGTAATGTATTATCAGGAATTTGTTCCTAATACACATATTAGCCTGTAATAAATTTAATGATGCACAAACGACACATAAATATTATATACAAATACATTAGAAGATGAAAAATAACAATGCTGTAACTCACACATCCTGAAATGATTGTTGCAATGAAGCTCACTAATACACCCCTTAAGTCTCATGGTTAAAATTACCATGTTATTTTTCTTTTTAGATATGGTAAGAATAATTAAAATCTACTCTTTTTTATTTTTATTTTTTATTTTATTTATTTATTTTTATCATTTCTTTATTTTATTTTATTTTTTATTTCTTTATTAATTTATTCATATTACATCTTGATTGTTAGTCCTTCCCCTGTTTCCTCCCATTCTTCCCTCCCTCCCATTTCTCCCTTTCTTCCCTCCCCTATGTCCATGACCGAGGGAGACCTCCTCCCCCTATATATGCTCTCAGAATATCAAGTCTCTTCTTGGTAACTAGCTATCCTTCCTCTGAGTGCCACCAGGTCTCCCCATCCGGAGGACAGGACATGGTCAGAAAAGGGGCACCAGAGTTCATGTGAGAGTCAGATCTCACTCTCCACTCAACGGTGGAGAGTATCATGTTCATCGGCTAGGTCTTGGTAGGGGTTCGAAGCTTACTGCCTATATTCTCCTTGGCTGGTGCCTTAGTTTGAGGAGGACCCCAGGATCCAGATCTGCCTGTCTCTTAAGCATAACTTTGGGCTTAGGATTTTATTTGTAGAAGAATTCTAATACAGCAACATGGCTGCTCTGGCAAGAGATTTTATCTAAAGATCTTTCAGGTCTATGTGATCAGGCTGGAATCTAGACATGCCCTGGATTAGAATACAATATGGCTAGAATACTGACATGCTATTAGTACACACCTTTAGTTCCAAACAGTGCTTAATTTATAGAAGGAAGAAGATAAGTTTGAAAGTGATGTCAAATTGAGGGACAGGCAAAACAATGAATAAGAGAAAAATCTGCCAGAATGAGTCAGAGATAGGATAGGCCAAACTCTCATGAGAACAGTCAGGAAATAGCAGCTACTTAAGAACATCTACTTAAGAGGGTGGGTAGAGACAATACAGTAGAGTTCAGAAAGGAGAGTTAAGTTTGGTAGAGTTCAGCTGAATGCAGTTGAGTTCAATTGAGCTCCTGAAGTGCTATTCAGTTCGATTCAGTTCCTGCAGTCAGTGCTGTCATCACAGTTCAGGTCATGGAGTTTACAGGCAGATTTTCTAGGCAAAGTAACTCAATGAGAAGCTGATAGAAACCACTTTGAATCAGTCAGCTTGGAAAGGAGATTTGAGCCAGAACAACTGAATTGAACAAACCAGCCAGAGTTCAGAAAGAACTGCTTATTAGCTGTAAGTCTTAGAGGCTGAAAACTTTCTAGGCCTAGTGTTAGAGGTTTGATCTGATGTGTTTTGTTGCTGATTACTGGCTCACAAGATTAAGCTGCTGCCCTGAACCTTGCTTGCTTGATTCACTGAGTAAAGTACCTGGGCAAAGCAAGCAGAAGGGAGTAGAGTGAAGGTTAATTGGCTTTGAACAGAGAGGATCTTGGGAGAGAGAGCAGATGACGAGGAGGAAGAAGGCAGAGAATTTCCATGGGGTAAGAAAATAGCCACATGGCCAGAGAGAAGGAACTCTGTTGTTCCTCATGGAAAGAGGTGGCAAAAATGAACAACCTTAGCAAGCATTTGGGGATTATGGATGGGAAATAGTTGAAATAGAAATTATTAGAAGCAGAGTGCATGGGATGGAGACAGGGAGATAATGAAGTGTTGCTTAGGAGGTATAATCTGCCTTGCTCCCAAGTAAAGGCTTATTCTAAAATACATCAGTTGTCTGTGTCTTTATCAACTGTAAATGTGGGCTAGATAATACCACTGTTATAACTATAGCTTAATATTAAGTATTTACTACACCATACTTTTATGTTACCCACAACATATTAGCATCCAACATGGGCCTTGATTCCAAGTTTTCACCCTGAGTACTGCCTCCTGCAGCTTTCTACGAGCTCCAATCTCACAGGACAGTGGCACATACAGAAATATGTTGGGTTGGAGAGGTGAAACTTGGAGGCCGTCAGCCTTTAGACAGAGTTAGGCCTAAAACTGCACCCAAACAAGCCTCACCCAGCCGTAAAGTAAGCTTTGAATACTGACTAAGGTGAGATGTCACATTGCTCTAGGAATCAGCCTGTTCTTTAAACATGAGATTCTTCCTCGCAGGAGACAGGTTATGACCATCCCTGGCACAAAGAAACCCAAGGACTTTACAGGCAGCAAAAAATAACTTGCCAGCCTAAATTAAGTCCTAAAACTCTAAGGCTACAATTCATGTTTAAAAGACATAACCACCCATTCCCTATGAAAAAAGTGATAAGTCAAAGATTGCCAAAACAAATGAAAAAAAACCCCAGGTTCAATATGCCTAATGTATACTCAAACTCTGAAAATAAAGAAATTTACATAAAGTTTGGCTATAAAGACATTACCACCCATTCCATATGGAAAGATGCAGGATGAAAACAGTAAATACAGAACACAAGGCACAAACCTCTAAACAGGTACGGGATGCCTAGGGTATGCTTGAAGACTAAAGTTAAATAGAAATTTATGTAAAGTTAATTTAAAACAATGCCTTTTGACTTGTCTGTAACAGGAAGTCTTCTCCGGTAGACAAGTAGCTGCTCAACTGATACATCAGGCACCACAGAGCCCAGAGAATGTCACTTAGATCTATATAATCTTGTTTTGATTTCAATTAGATAAAGATTATATGTTCTTTGGTAATGGTAATATTATATATTCTCTTTGAAAAGGGTCAAAATAAAGAAGACCTGTAAACAAATGTTCTTTCTTCTGCTCATACAAAGAGCAGGAAACCATCCTTAATTGACCTGTACATCCTGCACAGCTCATATATTTATAATTTCAGTGCTGTATAATGCTTGTGAGAAATGAGGTATTTTCAGAATGAAAGAACCAGAAACTGATGACGCTGGATCAGACCTCATAGAATTCATCTTCCTGAATGCTGTGGACTGACATGTTTGTTCCAGCATCTTGCATGTTCCAGCCTCACTGCTGCTCATCAAAGCCTTCTCCCAGTAGAGCTTTGAAGAAAGCTGCTGCTTTCAATTGGTCCAGCAGTTCAGACTGTTCTAAATAGGACTTATATTAAGGCTAAAATTTCTCACTATTTAGCGGCTAGAACACAAATGTTACTGCTAGCTTGCTTAATCACTCTTTCACAATTTTATTTGGGACTCCATAAAGGCCCTTGAAAAAAGTATAGCACTCTTTGCTTCAATGATTCTGGTCATTTATGATATACATGTAAGTGAGATTATAAACTATTTGTATTTCTACATAAGGTTTATTTCACTAAGTATAATGTCATCTAGAGTCATTCGTGTCACAAACATCCAACAGGACTCCAGTGTAACCTATTCTACTTCTTATATATTTTTATTTCACTTTTTCTATTCTATTTATACTAATATTTCAACTATTTCAATGTATCAAGTTTGAGAATCTATATGCTATTATCTGCATGAATCTTATATATATAATAATTGAATTTCCATGTTAAGCAAAATTAAGTTGCATGTTACAAAAACAGTATACATGTGAGTTTTAAATATAATTTTACTACTTGAAAGTAAAGTAATAAAATCTGTGAATAACAAAAACCTTCCTTCAATTTTAATTATATTCATCTGGCCAACTAGTCATTCACACTTTCTAACTGAAGAGTTTGGTATCAGTGCCTCGGGGTAATAAATTCTGTATCTACAAAATATACTGTAAGAAAGAGTCTGGTGAGCCCTATGTCATCTTTTGCCTAAGGCTGACCTAATAGTGCTTCTGGCACTGTTTCTTTGTTTATTTGTTTTTGAAAAATACTTCACTAGTTGGTATTTTGAAAGTGAGTTATATAATAGCAAAAAAAAAAAAAAAAAAAAAAAGAGAGAGAGAGAGAGAGACAAAACTTGAGAATATAAATACATTAGGAATAAGCTTTATACATTCTTAATTTAGAGCATCCAGTAGATATAGTTGGGAAGAAAATTCACTAAATTAAAGTCTATTATAGGAGTTGTAGGAATGAACCTAACAGAAGGAAACTTTTTTGATTCCGTAGGATTAAAGATGAGATAAGAATCTTGGCTCAGGATCTTTTTTTGAGAATGTTCTATCCTCAAATTAAAGTTAAAATGCACAATATTTTCTATGAAAATCAATCAAAACTAAATATTTGAGTAAACAACTATGCACAATGTACCTTAGATTAACTTGTGTTTGATTTCATTTCTTTGCTAATAAATAATAAATGATTATTCTGTTTTAGAAAATTAACTATTATTAACAGAATGATTGGATGACACATGTGCACAATTATTATATATACTTTATATTTGTACACACCCATACATCCATAGGTGTGTGTGTGTGCATGTGTGTGCATGTGTGTGTGTGTGTGTGTGTGTGTGTGTGTGTGTGTGTGAGAGAGAGAGAGAGAGAGAGAGAGAGAGAGAGAGAGAGTGCTTACATATAATATACATAAGCTTTTAATTGAGACTGTGACAGAGCTTATATAAGCCAGACTGTCCTTCTACTCTCTATATAACTGAGCTAACTTGAATACTCCCACTGTTAACCTCTCAAATACTGTTATTATAAGCATATGCTACCCTCACAAATAATCATCCGTAGAAGCACAAGACATTTTTATAATATCTGTCTCTCTACACAGCCCAAAGAAATCTTAACAGCACACAAATACCAACGAACAAGAAGTGAATTTCCTGATAGTACTTAAACCAAACAAAACAGTGTTCTTCTAAAACATTAGGTCTTCCTATAAAACTTCACACAACTATAGCAGAAATAAAAACAGAGCTGTTAGCTTCTGATATCACTCACAATGCTCTCCTAGACATTGTCAATATAAACTTGTGAATTTGTCAAAGCAAAATTCATTTGACACGGAGGTTGAATTTTTAAAAATCTCTCATATTTTATGTCAGGAATTAAGGTAAATGCTTATAATATCAATGCTTGAGAGGTTACTTGTTACAAAATAATTCTATTTGCCTGAATGTTTTCTTCTGAGTTTTTGTTTGCCGTCACAAAGCTATTTTCTAAAAACAATTCTCTTTGTTGTTAGTGACATAATTCATCTTTATTCTCCAAAGCTGTTATATAAATCATGCGAATAAATCCCATATAGATGGTTTTCCATTGCTTTTAATACACATCACACTTCATCTCTGGTGTCTTAATTGTATTATCTGAATAATCCTCCAGCATGTTTTCATTTATTAAACTCTTAAATAAAGACAGTAAGATCTCATATACTTTGCAGTTCTGATTTTGCTTTTATGTTTAGTAGTACGGATTTAAATAAAAATACCTAACATAAAAAAAACATTCTTGTCTGTATTTAAAAATGAACATGTACATTTGACCACTATCGTGTGAAATGTTATCATTGCTACATGTTTATATATTCACTCTGTAATACTTGTGCATATTAGGAAATATGTTAATTTTCTTTTCTGAATGTTTTTAAAGTTATATTTCTTTTTTCATATACATTTATGTTATTACACACACATAAGTAATAAACTGCATACAGCAAGAAGAATCACAAACAATCAGAAATTATATATGTTATATTCATAGTATTTGGCAACCTTGAAGAAAACGTATTTCCTATCTAAGAGCATATAAAATTCTGAATGTAAACCATATCTATCACATCTCATCTTGATCAACTAAAAAACATTATTTGCAATATTGCCTTTTAAATTGATAGTTCTCACAATTAGTATAGCATATCTAGCTAAATTCTCTGTTAAACTTTTCACCTTTTTTCTCTATAACTATTGAAGTGTGTCTTCAAAAATTACATATTATTTACTTCTTTAAAATACCTACTAATTTGCAGAAGTCATATATTTTAAATGTTAATAAGTTTGTATTCTCTGTGGACAAAGGTGTGTGTGTGTGTGTGTGTGTGTGTTATTTTTTAAGTTAGTTTATAGTTTCCCAATGACGTAAGCTTATATGAGAAGGCTAGTATAATGCCTTTATAAACAATTCTGCTTTACAACTGTATAATTTCTTGAATCTGTGAGTTCATTTTCTCTGAGTGATTATCAAGAAACCGACCAATGAAGACATGCCAGTGCTTCAGCAGGAGTGAAAAATCTAACTAGCATAGTCTTGCAAACTTAATCCTATGGATTTTGTTTCTTACACATTGAAACACTTCATATTGAGTAAAGTTCTTCTCCGTTTATTTGTAAGGTTTTACTTTCCAGGCAGATGCCTGAGACTGATATCAAATTGTCTATGTATATCTCCTTTGCCATAACCCACTCCTGTGTCTCTAACAAACTCGAGCAGGAATAGTGATACTGAATACTTTGCTGCTGATATTCTGCCTCAGATGTGGATAAAAGTGAGAACCAGCAAATTAGGTGACTGGGTGGAAGACTTGTAATCATAACAGTCTCAGAAATAGGATTTGGCTTTTCACCTTATAATATTCTATAAGTTAGAACAAACCAATGGTGAGCAGAATCCTTAAGAAGAATAGGCTTTCATAGTTTTTGAAGCATCAACCCTAGTTGTTTGGAGGAAAGCCATGAAGGTCACCTCTCTAAGCTTCCTAATTTTTGAAATCGTAAGGATTATTTTTATAATCCTGATATCCTTTGGTCATTAAGCTAATTTCGTCAGTGAGAATTCATAAGAAAGAATTCATACTTCAGATGCAGAAATAAAGGTTCTCAGAGATAATTATTTTTTTTGTTTCCCATAACTTATGTTTATTTACTATTCATTAGGTTTTGGTTTTTCAAAGCAAGGTTTCTCTGTGTAGCTTTGGATGTCCTGGACTCACTTTGTACACCTGAATGGCCTTGAATTCACAGAGATTCACCTGCCTTTGCCTCCTGAGTGATGGAATTAAAAGTTTGATCTACCACACCCATCACCTTTATTCCTTAATTCTTTTTTCTTTTCTTTTCTTTTTTTTAAAATTATGTATTTTGTCACTTTACATCACCACCACAGCGCTCTCTCTCTCTCTCTCTCTCTCTCTCTCTCTCCTTTCCTCCTGGTCCCGCCCACCCTCTGGCTCTCTTCCCCTTTCCCCCTTTACCCTTTTTCTCAGAAAAGGGTAGCCCACCCCAGCAACACCAACCTACCATGGCACATCCAGTCTCATCAAGACTGAGCACATCCTCTTCTACTAAGGCCTAGCAAGGCAGTGTAGCTAGTGGAAAGCGATCCAAAAGCAGGCAGCAGAGTCATGTCAAGGCAGCCCCTGTTTCACTTTTTTGTGACCCAATGAAAACCAAGCTGCCATCAACTGTGTATGTATGAGAGCCTAGATCCAGGCAATTCATGCTCTTTGTTGTTGGTTCAATCTCTGTTGGTCACCATAGGCCTCAGTTACTTTACTGTGTTAGTTTTCTTTCGAAGTTCTTGTCTCCTCTATGTTCCTCTGTCCTGCTGTCCAAGCTTCACCTAATGTTTGATGTGAGTCTTTTTTCCATGTGATGCTGGGTGGAGCCTCTCATAGAAAAGTTATACTAACCTTCTGTCTGCAAGCATAGCATAGTATCATTCATAGTGTCAAGAGTTGGCTTTCTCCCACAGGGTGAGTCTCGTGTTGTCCAGTCACTGTTTGGCTCTTCACTCAATCTCTGCTCCATCTTTATCCCGGCATAGCTTTTAGGCAGGGTAAATTTTGGGACAAAGGTTTTATGGGTATGCTGGTGTCCCCCTCCCTTGGAAGTCCTGCCTGTCTATAGAAGGTGACCACTTCAGTTTCCTTACCTCTTGCTGCTAAGAGTTGTAGACAGAGTCACACCTATATAGTCCCAGGAGCCTACCCTGTTTGGGGCATCCAGCTTGTTCCAGAGATGCACTCTTACCAGTTTCCCTTCTTTCTCTCAACTCTCTTACCTCCCACCACTTTTCTCCCTCAACCAGACCTCACCCTCATTCCACATCTACTCAGTTCTCTCTCTTTATCCACTCCTGATGTTTATTTTATCTCCCCTTCTGAGGGAGATTCAAGCATTACTTTCAACAATGTTTGATATTGGCAATTCTTTCTCACTTGTAAAGATTCTCCAGTATCTATTTAGAAGGATGTAACTATACACTCAATTTGATGTATCATTTTTTAAAAACTATAAATAATATAAAATATGTACTCATAGAATTTGTGATATTCCCTTTAGTAGCATATTCCCAACAGACATTACATAACCCAATAAATAATGTTTACCAAAGATATTGATAAAATTTCAAATATATATATATATATATATATGTATATATATATATATATGTTTTTTCTTATATAACAATGAGTTTATGCTACCTGAACTGATCAATTATACAGTTTTTAAAACTTACATTTAAAGTTCCATATTACAAATATTAGCAAATATTTTTGTCTAAACAATTTTGAAAGAAATATGCTTTTCTAAAATTACTTTTCTGTTTAAAAATATTATTTATAAAAGATGCCCTGCTTACTAGATTATGGTGAATAATGAAAAGCAATGAATAGAACTAGATACAAATTATTATACTCCATTAAAATGATTTGTTTCTGATGAACATCTGGGTAGTAATATGTCATTTCCAGATGTAGTGGATTAATTACACATATCAAACTAAGAAAATGACACCTTCATTTTTATTATAAGTATAACTTTTTCAATATCTGTCACAACCTGTCATCTACTCATTATATGACATTCTATAGCATTTAAAAGATGTACTCCTTTCACTTTGATTTCTTTAGAAATATGAAACATGACTTTTTCTGACTCCTGGCTCTGCATTTCTTTATTGCTAATCTGAAAGAAACCATATGCTTATTTGGCAGGTATTTAGTTCTCCATCTAATAATAATGTTTTTGCTCATTTCAGCCTTTGCAGGTGGCTCATTCTTAATAGTTATAATTTTATACTTATTAAAAGTTTTTATTATGATTACTGATGGTAGTCTATGTGGTTTAGCAACACTTTTTATCTTATTTTACTCTTTAAAAAGCAAAAAGTTATTTTATTTGATGAGTTCCTTTAGAGGGTTTAGAGAGGAACTAACTAGAAATCTGCAAATATGCCTGTGTTAATAAGTATGGTTTTGAAACACTTTACTATTTCCAAAGTCTCATGTATATTTTCTTCTATATTCTATGTGCATGATAGTTTAAAGAAAATCTAAACAATGGTTCAACTAATATCAAGTGGTCATATATATATATATATATATATATATATATATATATATATATATATATATATATATACACACACATACATATAGCAACACTAAAGGAGCTTAACAGGTTGTGTTTATATACTAATTATATAATATATATGTGTGTGTGTGTATGCAACAAAAATAATTAAATTATGTGATTCTATAGAAATATAAGGTATGAGGGTAGATAATGCCTTCATGAACATCAGAGACATGCAGAATATGGCATTTAAAATGTTTTTATTATTTTAAAGATTCACTGACAATGAAACAGGTTAACTCCAGGCAACACCCAGCCTACCTCAAAGAGGATTATGAGCATCAAAGAACCTCTTTATGCAGATGGCTTCTAATGTGGCAAACAGGCCACTGGGAAAAATATCCTAGTTTCTACCACAGACAGAATTATGCGTAAAAAAGGGCAAGCTTGGATGCCGGCAGAGTCAACGGCCAAACTCTGCCAAGATGTGGTAAGTCCTCAATAGTTCCTTCTTCACAAATATTTCTGTCAGTTATATTGGAACAGAAAGCTGAAGAAGATGCTACAACATAATAGAGACTTTTGAGTAACTATTCAGGTAGCAAACTGTCTCTGTCATCTTCTAATTTAGAAAGCTACTAATTTGCACTCATGGCATACTTACGTAATCAAGTGTATTCCTTCTCAAGTTTCTGATGGAGTTGAAGACCAGGTAGCTTAGTTATACACTGAAGCTTAGTTGTTAAGGTGTTAAGATATTTTTAGGTCTAGATAGATGTTTTAAGTTGATAATGACAAGATATGATGGAGACTGATATACATTCAGAATTCTATACACACTAAAATAGGAAAGATGTCTTCTTCAAGGCTGCCAAATACAAATATCCAAAACACTAAGAATGTAACATTGATATAATTCCTGATTGTGTCATGGCTCTTCTAGCTATAGGTAGTTTATTGTATATATGTGTAATAATATAAATGTATATGAAAAAATAAAAAATGTTTAAAAATAATAATTAAATAAGGAGAGATTATGAATTTGTAAAGGAGTCTGAGAGATAAGGGGAACTGGAAAGGTGTAGTGGGAGAAACAAAATGATCCAAATATAATAAACATAAATGCATAGTAAAATTAAGCAAAAATCAATATTGGGAACAAAAATTTTTTGCCAAATTTATTTTTAAACTATTCATTAAATAAATTTAAAAGTTATTTCATATAATTTATAATTGCATATAAATGTGTGTATATACATACATATTGCTTAAATTAGGTTACCTCACTTGGGATGAGAATGCTATCTCCAAGAATCATAGTCTATCTAACAAAAACTCCAGCACCGGGCGTGAAAAATGTCCTTACAAGCTTTTGGTCAGTGGAGCCCATGCCACTCCCAAACCAGTTTAAGCTATAACCACTGCCATTGGTAATGTCTTCCAACACAGGAGGATGTCTCTCAATGCTGAAGACATCATGAACTTCAAACAGTGAACTTGGAGGAGTCGCACTGGATCCAACAAGGGAACAGGCTCCATGAGCAGCAGCTTTTATAGTAGCAGAGGTTTCAGTGAAAGCTGCTGAGGGAGAAGAGAGATTGGGGTTTCCACCCATCTTGACAACTATGAATTGCAATAAAGATGAGTACAACAGTGACCCCCAAAGGTGCAATAGGGGCCCCTATAACAGTGATAACCAACAACTGTGTAACTGTTCCATGGTAGGGATTTCATGCCTAGACCCATATACTTACTGAAGCTGACCATTCTTAGCTGGTGAGGCCATGGAAGCTGGTGGAGAACTTACTACTGCTACTTCTCTTAAGTATAATGTGTAGCTGCATCCTAAATATGAATCTTTATACTAACAGATACAAATAACTTTTCACTGAAGTCAGAAATCATAACTTGTTAACATGTGGAGAATAATTTCCTTCTTCCCCTCTCTCCATTACCTTTTAAATAGCTTCTGGTTCCTTTAGCTTCTCATAAAAGTTAGGTGCATCCTATTCTGTCAAATTTTTTTCTGATTCATCATGGTTTTTTTTTTTTTCATGTTTTTATCAATTACACATAGGTGCTTTCTTCTATAAACTAAATTTTCCTTCATCGTTTGGGTTTCAAAGTATGCACCACCAGTCCTGGATCATAATCTTTTCTTTATTTTTTATATAAAAAAATACTGTTCTTACAATTTATTCAGACTACACCCTGATTGTTATCCCCTCACTTGTATCTTCCTGTCCCCCCACTCCCTTTTTCTCCCTCTTCCCCTCCTCTAGACCTGTGACAGAAGGGGATGTCCTCCCCTACTATATGATCACAGCCTATCAAGACTCATCCACATAGCCAGCTTCCTCTTCCTCTGAGTGCCACTAGGCATCCCCGCCAAGGTGAAGTGGTCACATAGGTGGCACCAGAGTTCATGTCAGAGGCAGTCCCAGCTCTTCCCACAATTGTGGACAATGTGCTAGATCTGATACGGGGGTCTAGGTTTACTGCATGCATTGTCCTTGGTTGGTATAGCAGTTTGAGCCAGCCCCCATAGGTCCAGATCTGCCAGCCTGATGGTCTTCGTGTGGTGCTCCTAGATCCTCTGGGTCCTGTAATATACCCATTTTTCCATATCCCTCTTACCTGGAGTCCAATAGCTAGGCCCTGCATCTGTCTAGAACCTCCTCTGAGTGAAGACTGTCAGAGGTCATCCATGTTGGGCTAAAATCCACTTATAAGTGAGTTCTTCACCTGAAACTTACTCTATACCAGACAGGCCTTGAATTCTGATGTGCTTGTCTCTGTCTCCTGGATCAAAGGTGTGTTTGTAATTCAGCCAGATCACACAGACCTATCAGGTTTTGGATGTGATCTCTTGCCAGAAAAATCATCGTCTGAATTAAAATTCCTCTACAATTTCCTCTTTCTGTTTAAGCTAAAAATTGTACACAGTTCAACTTTTACAATAGGAACAATTATCAATCCCACAAACTTAACAGTCCGAGTATCTTTATGAAAATCCATTGATAGGACCACCTGTCCTTCAGCAATAGTCCATTGCAGCATCAAGATTTTCCAGTCTGCCAGTCTGATGAACTATCTGACCCACTTCAGCAGGGGATGAACTGCTTTCTGCATCATCTGCATTGTTGTCTTTCTTCATCTTTTCCTTGACTTGTACTTTTCTTTTTTGTTTGTTTGTTTGTCTTGTTTTGCTTTTGTTTTTGTTCTTGTTTTCTGATAGTGTTTCTCTATACAGCCTTGCCTGTCCCAGACTAGGCTGACCTTGAACTCACAGAGATCCATCTGCCTCTTCCTCCCTGAGGGTTGGGATTAATTAGGTACATAACCAGGCCCAGTTCACAAACCAGTGTCTTTCAGATAATCTTATTATTCCTTTCTGTTTATTAGTGTACAATTAAATCTTTATGAATTCACACATAAACTAGACATTTACACACTCAAAATCCACATGCTGCTTCATGCCAATCAGCTGGGCTTTAGTCCATTGATCCAGGCTTCCTACCTGTTATCAGTGGCCTGTCTACCGTGATTCACCATTTCATTAGGCACCATACATTTACAATTAAACATATTCTGTTCTCTTAGTTCCTCTGCCTCATGTCTCTCGAGCTTTTGTATTATTATAGCTAATTTTTCTTGTTGTACAACTATTTATTTTCCCTTCTCTGTGAGGAAAAAAACATCTAGATTGCAATTGACAATAGAGAAGTGCTTACTCTAGTGGTGATATTTCTACTGAGTACTGCAATGGCTTTTTCAAGAAACATTTCTATCCTCTCAACTTCTACCTTTGTTCTCAAGGGATCTGAAATAGATTTTCTCAATTTTTTAATGCAGGAAAAAGTCTGCTTATATAATTAAAATTGTCATTTGCTGTAGCTTACTGTGATTCACTGTCTCAGGTCCTGGGTTGTTGTTTGCTCTGGGCTTGAGGCTGCAGCTGGTCTGAGGTCTCCTGAGATTCTCTGGAAATCCATCAGAATTCAAAGAACTGAATCTTCCTCTGGAGATGATACCAGGAGATATTTTCCTCTGTGGCTTTCTTTTAGACATTCCCTGTCCTCTGATACATTTCTTTCAGATGGTCTCAGCTTTTGCAATGTTTGTTGGCTTTCTTCTTATTCAATCACATTGGATGTTTTTACCAACCACAGTGAGTGTCATATGTATAAGGAATTTTTATTTGCCTGTTGACATTCTAGCCAGATCACACAGACCTAGAACGTCTCTGGATTTGATCTCTTGCCAGAGCGGCCAGGTTCTGAATTAATATTCCTCTACAATGAATGACCATGACTGAAAGCAACTTGGGAAGAGAAGAGTTTGTTTAGCTTACATATACTGGATCACAGTTCATTTAGGAATCCCAAAGTGATAACTTAAACTGGAAATCTGGAAGCAGGAGCTGACACAGAGGCCTTGGAGGAGTGTTACTTACTGGTTTGTTCCATGTAACTCACTCAGTTGCTATAGAACCCAAGGACACCAGTCCAGAGATAACAAAAGCCACTATAAAATGGGCCTTCCCTCATTAGTCACTAATAAAGAAAATACCTTCCAGGTGTGTCCATAGCCCGGTCTTATTAAAATAATTTCTCAATTGATGTTCTCTCCTCTAAAATGATACTAGCTTGTGTCAAGTTGACATATAAATAGCCAGATACTTATATTTATCCAATACCAGACTTTATATGGTCAGTCTTAAGTTTTATACAAACACACATACATACATACATTATCTATCTATCTATCTATCTATCTATCTATCTATCTATTATCTATTCATCTATCATCTTATCAGGTTATGTTTAAATATTATTATTATGTATATGGTATTATCAGGCTATTCTTATATATTATTTTATACAAATACAGACACATATTTTAAAAGAGGCCATAAATTTGAAAAAGAGTTCGGGATGCACGGGAATAACTGGAAGGATTAAAGGAAGGAAAGAAGTGAAGTAAATAATGTACAGATGTATAAAATTAAATAAAAACATAAAAAGAGATCATTTTGGAGGAAAACTTTTGCCAAATGATTTTCTTTTTTTTTTTTTTTTTAAATGTTTTTTTTTTTTTTTTTTAACTCTTTTTTTTTTTTATTAATTTATTCTTGTTACATCTCAATGTTTATACCATACCTTGTATCCTCCCATTCCTACCCCCCCCCATTTTCCCATTATTCCCCTCCCCTATGACTGTTCCTGAGGGGGATTACGTCCCCCTATATATTCTCATAGGGTATCAAGTCTCTTCTTGGCTACTTGCTGTCCTTCCTCTGAGTGCCACCAGGTCTCCCCCTCCAGGGGACATGGTCAAATGTGAGGCACCAGAGTATGTGAGAAAGTCGTATCACACTCTCCACTCAACTGTGGAGAATATTCTGACCATTGGCTAGATCTGGGAAGGGGTTTAAAGTTTACCTCCTGTATTGTCCTTGGCTGGTGCCTTAGTTTGAGCGGGACCCCTGGGCCCAAATCTGCCTATCATATTGTTCTACTTGTAGATTTCTAGGACCCTCTGGATCCTTTTATTTTGCTGTTCTCCCATGCGTCTCTCATTTAGAGTCCCAATAGGATGCCTTCCCCTCTGTCCCAGTTTCCTGGTAAGTGAAGGCTTTCGTGGGACATGCCCCTTGGGCTAGTATGCAGATATAAGTGAGTATATACCATTTGATTCTTTCTGCTTCTGGGTTAACTCACTCATTATGATCATTTCTAGCTCAATCCATTATCCACAAATTTCGGGAATTCCTTGTTTTTAATAGCTGAGTAGTATTCCATAGTGTATATGTACCACAGTTTCTTTATCCACTCTTCTACTGAGGGACACTTAGGCTGTTTCCATGTTCTGGCTATTATGAATAAGGCTGCTATGAACATGGTTGAGCAAATTTTCTTGTTGTGTGCTGGAGCATCTTCTGGGTATATTCCAAGGAGTGGAATAGCTGGGTCTTGAGGAAGCCCTATTCCCATTTTCTGAGATAGCACCAGATAGATTTCCAAAGTGGCTGTACTAGTTTGCATTCCCACCAGCAATGAAGGAGTGTTCCTCTCTCCCCACATCCTCGCCAGCATGTGGTGTCGCTTGAATTTTTGATCTTAGCCATTCTGATGGGTGTAAGATGGAATCTCAGAGTTGTTTTGATTTGCATTTCCCTGATGACTAAGGAGGTTGAGCATTTCTTTAAGTGTTTCTCAGCCATTTGATACTCCTCTGTTGAGAATTCTCTGTTTAGTTCCAAGCCCCATTTCTCAATTGGGTTATTCGGTTTGGTGGTGTTTAATTTCTTGAGTTCTTTATATATTTTGGATATTAGACCTTTGTCAGATGTAGGGTTGGTGAAGATTTTTTCCCAGTCTGTAGGCTGTCGCTTTGTTCTCTTGACAGTGTCTCCTGCCTTACAGAAGCTTCTCAGCCTCATGAGGTCCCATTCATTAATGGTTGACATTAAGGCCTGGGCCGTTGGTGTTCTGTTCAGGAAGTTGTCTCCTGTGCCAATATGTTCCAGGCTCTTTCCCACTTTTTCTTCTAAGTGAGTTAGTGTCTCTGGTTTTATGTTGAGGTCTTTAATCCACTTGGATTTGAGTTTTGTGCAAGGTGACAAATATGGGTCCAGTTTCATTTTTTTACACATAGACCTCCAGTTAGACCAGCACCATTTGTTGAAGATGCTATCCTTTTTCCATTGAATGGATTTGGCTTCTTTGTCAAAAATCAAGTGACCATATGTGTGTGGATTCATATCTGGGTCTTCGATTCGATTCCACTGATCAACCAGCCTGTTGCTGTGCCAGTACCATGCTGTTTTAAGTACTATTGCTTTATAGTACAGTTTGAGATCAGGTATGGAGATTCCTCCGGAGCATCTTTTATTGTACAAGATTGTTTTAGCTATTCTGGGTTTTTTGTTTTTCCATATGAAGTTCAGAATTGAACTTTCAATGTCTTTAAAAAATTGTGTAGTTATTTTGATAGGGATTGCATTGAATCTATAGATTGCTTTTGGTAGGATGGCCATTTTTACTATGTTAATTCTCCCGATCCATGAGCAAGGAAGATCACGCCATCTTCTCAGGTCATCTTCAATCTCTTTCTTCAGAGTTTTGAAATTTTTTTCATACAAGTCCTTCACTTGCTTAGTTAGGGTAACTCCTAGATATTTTATATTGCTTGTGGCTAATGTGAAGGGTGTGGTTTTCCTAATTTCTTCCTCTGCAAGCTTGTCATTTGTGTATAGGAAGGCTACAGACTTTTTTGAGTTAATTTTGTATCCAGCCAATTTGCTGAAGGTGTTTATCAGCTTTAGGAGTTCTCTGGTGGAGTTTTGAGGGTCACTTATGTACACTATCATATCATCTGCAAAGAGGGATAATTTGACTTCCTCCTTTCCCATTTGGATCCCCTTGATCTCCTTTTGTTGTCTTATTGCTCTGGCTAGAACTTCGAGTACTATATTGAAGAGATATGGAGAGAGTGGGCAGCCTTGCCTTGTTCCCGATTTGAGAGGAATTTCCTTGAGTATCTCACCATTTACTTTGATTTTGGCTATTGGCTTGCTGTATATAGCCTTTATTATGTTGAGGAAAGTGCCTTGTATCCCCGATCTCTCTAAAACTTTAAACATGAATGGGTGTTGAATTTTATCAAATGCTTTCTCTGCATCCAAGGAGATAATCATGTGGTTTTTTATTTTCAGTTTGTTTATATGATGGATTACATTGATGGATTTCCGTATATTAAACCATCCCTGCATGCCTGGAATGAAGCCTACTTGGTCATGATGAATGATATCTTTGATGTGCTCCTGTATTCGTTTTGCAAGTATTTTATTTAGTATTTTTGCATCTATGTTCATAAGAGAAATTGGTCTGAAATTCTCTTTCTTTGTTGAGTCTTTGTGAGGTTTAGGTATCAATGAGACTATGGCCTCATAGAATGAATTTGGTAATTTTCCATCCATTTCTATCTTTTGGAGTAGCTTGAAGAGTATCGGTATTAGCTCGCCCTTAAAGGTCTGGTAGAATTCTGCACTGAAACCATCTGGCCCTGGGCTTTTTTTGGTTGGGAGACCATCGATGATTGCTTCTATTTCTGTCGGGGAAATGGGACTATTTAACTTGTTTATCTGTTCTTCACTCAACTTTGGCAAGTGAACTTGATCAAGAAAATCGTCCATTTCCCTTAGATTTTCAAATTTTGTGGCGTATATGCCTTCAAAGTAGGATCTTATGATTCTTTGAATTTCTTCAGTGTCTGTTGTTATGTCTCCCTTTTCATTTCTGATTTTGTTGATTTCAATACTGTCTCTCTGCCTTTTAGTTAGTTTGGCTAATGGTCTGTCTATCTTGTTGATTTTCTCAAAGAACCAGCTTTTGGTTTGTTGATTCTTTGGACTGTTTTCTTAGTTTCTAATTTGTTAATTTCAGCCCTGAGTTTGATAATTTCCAGGCGTCTACTCCTCTTGGTGTTTCTGCTTCTTTTTTTTCTAGGGCTTCCAGTTGTGTTGTTAAGATGCTTATGTGCGATGTTTCCAATTTCTTTTTAAAGGCACTTAGTGCTATGAATTTTCCTCTTAGCACTGCTTTCAATGTATCCCACAAATTTGGGTATGTTGTTTCTTCATTTTCATTGAATTTCAGAAACTCCTTGATTTCTTTCTTTATTTCTTCCCTGACCCAGGTGTCATTTAGCAGAGAGTTGTTTAGTTTCCACAAACGTGTAGGCTTTTTGTTATTTCTGTTGTTGTTGAATTGCAGCCTAAGAGCATGGTGATCTGATAGGATACAAGGTATTATTTCAATCCTCTTGTATCTGTTGAGGCTTGCTTTGTGACCTACGATGTGATCAATTTTGGAGAAGGTTCCATGGGGTGCAGAGAAGAAGGTGTATTCTTTCTTGTTTGGGTGAAAGGTTCTATAGATATCTGTTAGATCCATTTGACCCATGGCATTGGTTAATGATGTTATTTCTCGGCTTAGTTTCTGTTTCAATGACTTATCCTTCAGTGAGAGTGGGGTGTTGAAGTCTCCCACTATTATTGTGTGGGGATCGATGTGTGGTTTAAGCTTTTTTAGGAGATCTTTTACATATGTGGGTGCCCTTGTATTGGGAGCATAGATGTTCAGAATTGTGATGTCATCTTGGTTGACTTTACCTTTGATAAGTATGAAGTGTCCTTCCTCATCCCTTTTGATTAATTTTGGTTGAAAGTCTATTTTGTTCGATACTAAAATGGCTACACCTGCTTGCTTCTTGTGACCATTTGCTTGGAATATTTTTTTCCAACCTTTTACCCTGAGGTAATGCCTTTCATTATGGGTGAGATGTGTTTCTTGGATGCAGAAGAATGTTGGGTCTTGTTTATGTACCCATTCGGTTAGTCTGTGTCTTTTTATTGGAGAATTGAGGCCATTGATGTTGAGAGATATTAATGACCAGTGACTGTTAAGAGTCTTAATTTTGATGTTGTTTCCAGTCGAGCGTTTGTGTAGTTGTGTTTTTGCCATGGGATAGTTATCTATTTCCTGGGTAGTTTTGGTTGTAGCTTGACCCTTTGGGATGGAGTTTTCCTTCTAGTACCTTCTGTAAAGCTGGGTTTGTGGATAGGTACTGTTTGAATTTGTTTTTGTCATGGAATATTTTGTTTTCTCCATCAATGGTTATTGATAATTTTGCTGGGTAAAGTAGTCTGGCCTGGCATCTGTGTTCTCTTAGGGTTTGCAGGATCTCTGTCCAGGACCTTCTGGCTTTTATGGTCTCTGCTGAGAAGTCAGGTGTAATTCTAATAGGTTTACTATTAAATGTTATTTGGCCCTTTTCCCTGCAGCTTTTAATATTTTTCCTTTGTTCTGCATTGTTTTGTGTTTTGATTATTATGTGGCGGGCAGTTTTTCTTTTCTGGTCAATTCTATTTGGTGTTCTGTAGGCCTCTTGTATGTTTTAGGCATCTCTTTCTTTAGATTGGGGAAATTTTCTTCTATGATTTTGTTGAGAATAGTTCTGGGCCCTGGAGTCTGATGTCTTCTCTTTCTTCAATGCCTATTATCCGCAAATTTCTTCTTTGATGGTGTCCTTAATTTCTTGGATGTTTTGTGTCAGGAGTTTTCCAGATTTGGCATTTTCTTTAATGGTTGATTCAATATCTGTGATTGTATCTTCTAGCCCTGAGATTCGTTCTTCCATCTCTTGGATTCTGTTAGAAAAGCTCACCTCTGTGTTGCTCGCCTTCTTCTCTGAGGTCTCACGTTCTCGTTTTTCTTCTGTCTGTGTGTTTATCATTGAATCCATTTTCATTTTCAGATCTTGAACTGATTTTTTGATTTCTTTCATCTGATTTTTTGTATATTCCTGAGTTTCTTCCATTGCCTCTTTATAGGTCTTCAGAGCTTGAACCGTTTTAGCTATTTCTTTCATCTGGTTGTTTGCATTTTCCTGCAATTTTTCCAGTTCCACTCTATGTGCTTCTTTTATGTCTCTCACCTGTTTGTCTGCGTCTTCCTGCATTTGATTACGAATTTTATTTGTTTCCTCCATTATCATCCTCATTACTAAGGATTTGAGGTCATTTTCTTGTATTTCCGTTGTATTTGAGTTCTCTGGGTGGTTTTCTTTGGGATAGCTGGAAACTGGAGACGCCATGTTGTTTTGGGGTTTTTTGCGTATGCTTTTTCGTTGTCCTTTAGACATCTTGCCGTCTTTGTTTTTGTTGGGTAGCTTCCAGAGTTGAATGGAGGGTGTCTGAAGATAGATTCACTTGTTTTCTTACGATTTCCCTAGGCTGCGAGCTCAAAGCTTCACTGGTGTGGATGTTAGGAGGTTAGCCCTGTTGTTCTGGTCTCTCACAGCCAGTGATCCTCAGTCCCTCTCTGCTGTGGATCCTGCAATTGTTCTGGGTCTCTGAATGAGCGTTGGGTCAGGCCAAGGTATCCACAGCCTTCTGTGTTCCCTGCCAAGTCCAGCCAGGAGCACTGGGACCGAACCACGGGCAGAACTCAGCTAGATTCTCAGGGCCAGAACCGTCTGCCAAGCTCAGCTAGGGATTTTGGGCCCAAAATGCACACAGGGCCCAGCCAGAATTTTTGGGCTGGGACTACGCACCAAGCTCCACTAGGGCCTTTTGGCCCAAAGTGCGTGCTGTGGTCAGTTATTGACTCAGGGCCCGAACTGACCACCAATCTCAGCCAGGAATTCTGATTCAAACTGTACACTGTGTCCAACCAGAGTCTTAGAGCTGGTGGAACCGAGAGCTCTGTCCAGCCTGTGCCACAGCAGGAGAACTGCGGCTGCTCTGAGTTAGCGCAGTGGTGGAACAAGTGCTCCACCCGGACTGTGTCCCCGCAGGGGAGCTGCCGCTGAGCTGAGGTGGTGCCTAGGATGGAACCGAGCACGTCACCAAGCCTGCGCCACAGCAGAGAACTGCGGCTGCTCTGAGTTAGCGCCTGTGGTGAAACCAAGTGCTCCGCCCAGACTGTGTCACCGCAGGGGAGCTGCTGCTGAGCTGAGGTAGTGCCTAGTGTGGAGCAGCGTGCTCAACTACGCCTGCGCCACAGCAGGGGAGCTATGGCCACGCTGAGTTAGTGCCTCAGGCAGAATTGTTTGCTGGGCCGGGCCAATACCCGGGACTCTGGGGCCGAACTGTCCGCCGAGTCCAATCTGGGTCCAAAGGCTCCACGCGACCCAAATCCTGCCCCGAGTCCCCTCTCCCGCAGCAATTCCCACCAGCCACCACACCAATCGCCTCCACCGGAAGGCTATGAGCTGCAAACCTCAGCCGCCGCTGCTGGTGCCGCTGGTGCTGCCGCCTCTACCGCTGCCGCTCCGATCAGAGAAAAACCACGCTCCTCCCGTGTGCAGGGGCACGCAGGTCCTCCGCACCCTGGTCCCTCCGAACCGTGGAGCACTCCCGCTGCCGTGATGTTCGGACCTCGGTGTTCCTGGCTCAGAAATCTGTGCAATTCCCTGAATTGTTCACTGGAGCCTCCAAACGCGGTCCACACTGCTCGCCGCCATCTTGGATCCTCCGATTGTGTCCAAATGATTTTCTAAAGTATGTACTCACAAGTATTTCACGTAGTAATTTACTCTGTATTTATTGAGAAATTATTTAGTTGAAATTCTCTTTTAAATTATACAGATTGAGAAACATTGCCATTTTTAGGCTCTAATTTCACAGGGAAAACAAAATAAAACAATACTGCCAACTTAAATAATGAAAACATGCAGAATTTTTTAAAAAATTAATGTGTAAGACAGAAATAATAGTTCCAGGTAAGAAAAACAATTTCTGGATTTGTAGGGGATTACAACTTTTGGAGGAGAAGCAAAGTCCATTTATTGTGTAGGTGACGTTTGAACAGTCTGGAGATGAGGGAATTACTTAGGGCTCTCTACTTTAGAAAATAGATGGCCCCAAATAACCATTCCTGGAATTTCTTGGAGCAACAATGAGGGAAGAAGGATGGTGTGAGGAAGGACTTCCTGAAGATACTTGATATTCTGGACCTTGAAAAAAATGTAGATGCCTTTGTAAGGCTTCCCTATGTGACATAACTGACAGAATCTCTGATATTGACTGAACATCCAGTTGCCCCTAACCTCAAGGAATGCTATGCTAGTAGGAGAGAATAGGATACTGGGCCTCAGTGTGCTGGAATGCATGCAATGAAGCTAGGTTAATTTTTGCACAGTAGAGAGCAACCCAAATGAGCTACATAGTGGGGGTTTCTAAGACAATTAATATGAAATTTCTAAATGTTCTAGTATAAGAGGTCACATGGGTATAATATTTATTTTTTGCTCTTTTTCATTCCATTTAATTATTATGGAAAATTTCCAAATTGTTATGTAATTAGCTCTTTCCATTTACAGTGAAACAGTATTTTCTTTTATGGGTACATATTATTCTATTCACCATTGCCATGTGCACACACCTGTGTGTGTGTGTGTGTGTGTGTGTGTGTGTGTGTGTTGTATTCTATCCTAGCATTTCACAAATGACTTTTTTATTTGCTCTCATTCTGATTTTTTCTTCACCCATTCTGCTTCTATTATCCCACTTGCTTATTGCTTTAAAGAAGTGGAAAATCTTAATTTTCATTAAATCCACTGAAGTATTTTCCTTTAAAGTTATGTGGTTTTTGAAGAGAGAGATGAGAAAGAGGGATGAGGAAGGGGAGGGAGAGAGGGAAAAGGAGAGAGAGACAGAGCAAGAAAGAGAGAGAGAGAGAGAGAGAGAGAGAGAAGAAGAAGACGAAGAAGAAGAAGAAGAAGAAGAAGAAGAAGAAGAAGAAGAAGAAGAAGAAGAAGAGCAAACTTGCTAAACTGAGGAACATTCTTTCCTCATGGAGTTTTTCTCCTTTCTCATTTGTCTATCAGTCTATGGTCCATTTTATACTTTCCATGGTGTTTTATATTTTCAACATTTTGAGATAAATCATTGTTTTAATATGCCTAAGACTAATTCTGGAAAATAATCATATCTCCATTGAGATGCCTTTCCATCACAGCAGATGTCAGGGATCATAAAGGTGTGGATATCTTTTATGACACTGTTCCTCTCTCTGATGGATCCTGCTCATTATGATCTCCTGACTTCATACACCTTGGTAACTTTATTAAAAATTCATTAAACTGGATTCATCAAACTTTCTGTTCATGCTATTTTTCAAATTTTTTCGGTGCATATTATGTTGATATTCTCTTCATACTCAACATTTACATATATATATATGTTAAGTATACCAAAGCAATAATACTATATTCAATAGAGAAAATTTACTCATTGGTCAATTTCCAGAAATTACATCTCTCCATATTTAATATCTCTATTCTTGAAACTATATACATCTTAATTAAGTTTTTCTTTTTCTCTGTGACCTTTAGTGGTCTCCAGTGTTAAAATTTTACTTCTGCTCCAGAGTTCATTCTGACATTACTCAGACTTTAATTTCTATTTGTGTGTGTGTGTGTGTGGGAGGTTGGGGGTGTTTGTGTATAAATACACATGCTAACCCATATGTGTGTATCTAGGTATTGGAAGTGAATATCTATGTCTATCTCAGTTCCTTTTCCCATTAACGTATGGGTCTCTCACTGAACATGGAGCTAACTATTTTTTCCTGGCTGCTATCCTATAATATTGGTAGAAGTAATCAGAGTTGTTAGTAGATCTTCTTGCATATCCTTAGATAGTCTCATGTATTTGTATCAGTAATGGAATTTAATAATTAATTTTATGTATTGAAATCATTGCACATTATTGTCTTATATTAAACTACACTTTCATTTGATACAAACCTAGTTATTTTTATTGGCCCTTTTTAGATACATGAAATGTTTCTTTTTCAGACATTTTAAAGCCCTCTTAGATGTGCTTATGATTGATATGGCTCAACTATATTGTTGTATCTTTTCTCTTTGATTTAATATCTGAGTGTTGCTAGCAGAAATACACTTAGAAACACTCCCTAGTACTCTGTTTTTTTTTTTTCAAGAATTGGATAAAACTTGCTAGTTCTCAAGATATTTATTAGGATTTCATTGTGAAGTTTATGAGTCTGGATTTTTGGTGGTTAGAATTGGTTTTTATTTCAGTTTCATTCTTTTGTTTCTAGGTAAGCTTAGAATTTTTGTCCCTTCATATATGAGAGCATTAGATTTTGTGTCTTCAAAAATTGTGCTGTTTGTCTGACTCCCCACTTTGGCGAGCCTGGCTAGGATTTATGTTTTTCTTACATGAAGAAGGTCATTGACATGATACCAGTTGCTGGTGTGTTAGTGGTAAGTATTCTATAGTATTGTTCTGTTAAATATTGTTGATAATGCTATTTAGGTTTTCCAAATTTTACAAATTTACTGATTACAATGTATATTTTAGAAGAGGAGCATTACCTTTGATTAACATAATAGCCAATTTATCTATTTTTCCTTATAAGATATTATTTTATTCCAGGTATTGAGGATCTGGTTTTAGGAGTGTACATATCCATAGTATTTTGCCGCAGACCATCTTAGTCGGGTATAGGTCCTTGGGAAAGAGAGTTCTCGAAGCATAGGCAAGTGACAGGCAGAGAACCCCAGGGGAGAGCTTAAGTCTGAGTGTATTTTACAGGAAAGCAAGCTAGATATTTATACACATTTTTTTGAAATGAGGGGTGTTTTGTGTTTACATTTTTTTTCATACAGTTAAAAATACCGGATGCATGTAATAATGTTGTCATTAATCTCGAGTCACCATTCTTAAGACGTTAGCTTGATGTCAGTATGCATATGCCCTCTTTATCAAAGGTCAAGGTTCTCTCATTATGTCAACATCTGTGCGTCAAGACAGTTTTTTTCTTAGTTCTTTTTATCTGAGCATCAGTATCTGGAGCTTTCTTAAATATTTTATTTGTATGTCATAATATAAACTGTTAACTGGTGATTAATTCTTAGCCATGTTTGTATTAACAAGTAGAACAGAACTCAGTGGTAAACTCTGGGCCAGAATGACCCTTGGCTGCAGTACCAAGTTAGGGCATTTCATAGCAACAGAGTCATGTTTGGAAAGTTCTGATGTGAGAGGAGAGACAAAACAAAGGCAGAATACTCCAAAACAATGAGTAAGAAAAAGAATACAATCAGTTACTCCGGGCAGGAACATCAGACCCATTCCAGGAGGCTCTCCCTGGGCAGGGGCTGTTGCCTTGGCTTGTGCAGTAACATTTGTCACACAGACTCCACTGGAGGGGTTGTGACAGTTTTTTATTTGATAGGATAAAGTTTTATAATTTTGAAAGGATATCTTATGTCTAATATCATATTCTTAGAAT
Source organism: Acomys russatus (assembly GCF_903995435.1). NCBI lineage: Eukaryota > Metazoa > Chordata > Mammalia > Rodentia > Muridae > Acomys > Acomys russatus. The sequence goes on from NC_067158.1 coordinate 48,620,352, forward strand.
ATAAACTCTAACAAACAGCTACATCTTATTTTTAATGTTGCTAAATGTATTTTACATTTAAGACACATACTAAATCTTACCCTTTCAAGTAGGAATTAGTTTTTGCACTTTAAACGTTTTCATCAAGTGACTATTAAAAAAACAAAAAACAAAAAACAAATGTAGAGACACCTGTTGTGTTAACTCACTATCATTAGGGTCAATTTCAGCTGAGTGAAGAAGTATGCACCAGTGATAGCTTTCACATGTAATGCTTTTTACACGAGGCATCATAAAACCAAGCAGATCTAAGTTATGTTGTGAAACTTTGGTAGGGAAAAGAACATATATTAATAATATGATGAAAGCTTCATTTTACTAATGCTATATTTGTTTTAATTCATATTTTCAATTTACCAAACATTTCTTCCAAGATTATCCTTTCATTTTTTTTATAGAGCATGGTCCCTGTGGAAAACATCAGGTTTTACTGAACATAATTTGTTGAACATTTGTTTCGTTTTGCCAGTAAAATCTAGTCTGCACCACTTTGTTGATCCATTCAAGTTGTCCCAATGGTCAATTAAAGTTTCCAGATGAGGCTCTCTGTAGAGGGATTTATCTACTAACATGGATGCTGTGGTAGAGGATCACATCCAAAGACCTTGATCTGCAACACAGACATTTCTTTAGTGTAGGCATACAGTTACTGTGTAATTTAAATTGTGATTTCCCGACTGAATGTTGTGTAAACTCTCCTCTCCAATTGCTCCCCTGTTACGTCAATAAAGCAGCTTACAGCCAATCAGCGAGCAGGAGAAAGAATAGGGCTGGACTTCCTGATAGCTAGTGGAGGAGGAGTCAGGGGGAGAAGCCAGAGTGCAGTAGAAGAGGTCTTAAGAAGAAGTGGAAGGAGCTGGAGCCCAGGAGAGCTACAGAGGTGCAAGTACTACTGGGATGTTTACCGTGAGTAAGACAAAATATCATAAAGGGTTAGGAACAGACTTAAACTGCTCAGATTGTGTTGCCGGAGCATTGTATTATAAAAGAGTCTCAATTATTTGTGTGATAGAGAGGTTGAAAAAAAAAAAAAGCTAAGAGAAACAAACACAGTTTTATAAAAATAACTTCAACACTTTAGTACAAACCTTCAGTCCTCTGATTGGAATACACATCCTTAATCCCTCTAGCTGGAATATAGACAGAACATACCTCTAATTCTTCTGGCTGGAATTTAGTACACACTTTTATTCCAGAACAATAATGTCTAATGGAGGAGAAGATAGAGTGGTGAATCAGAGATTTGACAGAATGAGTCAGAGATTAGATATGAGATATGCCCAACTCTCAGGAGAACAGAGAGGAAGGAAAGGCTAGAGAGGAGCTAAGCGCATTATACTTCAGTTTAACGTAGTTGACCTCCATTGAGGTCTTGCAGTTCCATCCTGTCCCGTCCAATTTGTGCAGTCAGTGCATTTCAGTTTATGGAGTCAGAGGCACTTTTTGCAAGCAAAGCAATTAATTCACTGAGCAGCTTAGAGGAGCCACTTTGAATCCGTCAATTTAGAAAGGAGTTTGAACCCGAACAGCTGAGTTGAATTAGCCATCCAGAGTTCAGAGAGAATTAGAAGGGGTGAGTTCATTCAGCAGTAAGTCTTAGGGCCTAAAAACATTCTAGGTTAGGAGACAGAGGCTGGACACTGAAGCCTTTAGGGTAAGGGCTTGCAAAAGATTAGATTGTGTGGAGGCTAGAAGCTTCCAGGCCCAGGTCTAGGAATAGTTGGAAACGTTCTCAACTCATCCCAAGCCATGTACGTATTCACAAATCTTGGGTAAGATTCTTATTTCATAGCATCTTTTGAGAAAATAACATTAAAGCTCTTCTATTATCAGAATAAAAATTCAGACACATACTTAATCTTTCTGAACTGTTCTTTTCAATTCTTTCCAGTATTTTTTGAATTTTTTCTCATTTTCTATTAATATGGTGGCCAAATCATTGTACTTGCCTACTTTAAATAAACATATCTGTCTAAGCACAGATATTTAATACCATGTCCCTGAATTGCCCATCTCTGTTTCCAAGGCATTAAGTAAAGGAGATTTCATAAGCACAGTTCCTACTACTGAGTTAAAGCTATAGGAAGGACCATAGACTACTGGGAATTGGGAAACCTGTTGCCGTCTAGCAATGGCATGCCTTCTTTAAAGTACACAAATTACCTGTTCTTTGTAATACTGCCATATACAAGTTAAAGCATGCTACCTATTCAATGCCACTTCCTGCACTGTGTAAATATTAAATACATTCTCTTTTAAAGCATTTCACTGCAGTAAAGAACAGTGTCCGGAGAATAAGTGTTCTTGGTCCTGTTATCTTCATGAGGACCTTAGCAATGGTCTGTAGACTGATATACTTGATCCTAAAACAGAATCCTCTGGTTGAGAGAGGTGCTAATGCTGTGGACTTTGTGGTGAAGCATACGAGGAGTACTGCTTCGGAAGCCTATGGTTTTGTGGTGCAGGGCCATGAGAGAGCAGCATCTGAGCAAGGATGTTGGACCAATAGGAACAGTCATCATCTCTTACAACAGACATGGTTGCTATTAGATACTCTGCTTTGCTGTTAACCTGGTCATTATTTAATATCCTGTTATTAAATCTCCATCACTCTTTAATCTCTGCTATAATGATCAACTATTTTCTTTGCTCTCATTTTATTTACTTTCTTTAGAATCCATCCAGATCTGCAACTATAGTTCAGCTAAGCTGTGGACAGGACACTTACTTTCTCTAGATATCTGTTCAAACAATGCATAAAATAAAGATAGAAATCTCTTCTCTTACCCCAGTATAAAATAAGATTCCTACCATAGGTTTCTTTATATTTGTATGCCTTTTATTTTTATATTTGTATTATCTTCTTTCCTCCTTGCTATATTCTGTATTATGGCAGTGTTTACTCCATAAGTATCTGAATATTTGCCAACACACTTCAAGAAAATTTAAGAATTTTGGTGAAGGTTCACTCCTGAATTTCCCAAAGCATAACTTACATACTTAATGAATTAACAACTATTTTCAAATGCTATTGTTTTACTTTTACCCATTGTTGTTGGGATCTTTGCTATGTTTTCCCCTTGTCCTAAAAGAGGTGACTTTTCCCAATATAAGCAGTAGATATTCAATCATATTGTATGTTCCAAAGAGTAAATTTCTGCATCAAAGAGAAAAATCTCAAATACTGAATGGATTTCTTGATTTAATCTCTTTTAAAATGGTAATACAAATATTGCAGACAGGTTAATTTATAAACAATAGAAATTTGTTTGGTCGATATTCTGAATGTTGGAAAGCAAAGACCATGACATCAGCACGGGCATTTGGCAGGGACTTACATGCTATGTCACAGTGGGATGGAAGGGCAAGCTAGCAAAGGCAGAGAAAAAAAGAAAATTAGGCTGAATTCATTTAGTCTTAAAACACCATTTCCACGCTCACCATTCATGCGAGATAAGCACTCGTGGCCTAATGGCCTCCAGAAAGTCCCACATTTAATACTATCACCACAATTAAATTTCAACATAATTATGGAAAAGAAACAAGCAAATATAGAGAAACAAAAATGTTCTCTGAAGTTTGGCACTAGAATTCTCCCTGAATTTCTTTAGAAGCCTGAACTAATATAATATAATGGGAATTTCTATGCTACAATTACAAAAACAGTTTAGTAATTCATATCTGTTTCATGAATCAAGATTACATCACTTAATACCTTAAGAAAACTACACAGCATTTTGAGTTTTCATACACAACACACATGCTGGGACGCCTAGCTCTTCTATTCAAATGCAGATATTATTTGCTTTTATTTATCTGAAGGTTTATTCTCTAGTAATAAATTCTATTGTGTTGGTTGTAAACTTTTTTTAAATTTGTATGCTTCTTATAAGCTATTTCAAAAAAAATACATTTTAAACAGTACCAAAGTGTATTTAACACTTTGAAATAATGATCTCTACTATAGTATTTGTAATCAATTAACATGAATGCTATTCTAATTAACTTATTAGTGACAGAGATATAAATCAAATGAATCATATGCCATAGTACCTATCAAGATCATGGTTTTGGTATATATTATTTTATATGTATTCAGAGTAAAAGAACAATTTAGGCCATTTCAAACTAATGTGTCAGTTATTCTGTTCATTTTAATTTTAAAATTGATGAAAACTATAAAAAACAAATTAACAAAAGTAAGGATTCATCTTTTTACTAAATAATAATCAAGTGTTAATAAAATAATGGTGCATGTTAAAATCTTTTAAATAACTGATATGAAAGCCCAACTGTTTTAATCTGGCAAGTATAAAAAAAGAAGATAGTTAGCTACGACAATAAATGCCAAGAATACTTAATAATTTTGCAAGACTTAGCCACAGTTATCTACAATAAGACCAAAAAAGAGCCAACATGACTAGAGTTGCCTTTATGGTAATTATCACATAATATCAAATGTATGTTACCTTTTCTGAAGAAATCACTATAGGAGAAAACAAGTCATGGCTCTCACATTTTTTGTTTCTTGTTTTTTTGTTTGTTGCTGTTGTTTGGTTCTTTGGTTGGTTAGTTGGTTTTCCTGGACAGGGTTTCTCTTATACTCATTCTTTAGGCCAGGCTGGCCTTGAACTAACAGAGATTCACCTGCCTCTGCTCCTAAATGATGAGATTTAAGGCATGCACCACAACACCTGGCTCGTTCCCACTTTCTCAAATGGGAAATATGCTAAAAATAGAAGTTACATATTTAAATATATTGGCACTCACAATAAAATTATTCATTACCATCAAATGAAATAAATATTGATTTTGTTTTGAAATGCATAAAATTTTCAAAAACTATTAGCAGGATTTTACTCAATAAGTCCATCTGACTTTCTAGCTTTTTGCTATTTCTACATTAACCTTCATCTCTCTCTCTCTCTTTACCTCTCTCTCCCTCTCTCCCCCTGACCCCACCCTCTCTCTCTCTCTCTCTCTCTCTCTCTCTGTGTGTGTAACCTTCCAAACAATATTTAAGTTGGTATAATATTTAAATTTTCATTAGATGGTGTGATTTTAGGTCCCTATTAAAGGTTATATTCAGACTGTCATATTTGACAATCATTTATCATGCTATCATTCTTAATGTTTAAATATTTTAGTGTTTTTACTAATTATTCTCAACAGAAAATAAATACCTGCCTTCAGAAGGAATCATCTAATAATGTTTCATCATTTTATTGCTTTTTGCTATACTATTTTTTGGCTGATTTTTTTTTTTTTACCACAGGGAAGTTAATGGTTAGGAAAGAAAACACTCAACTGTTCTTTAATAGAGAATTTGTGATATATAGAAAATATTTCTGAATTCACCATTTAAAATACATGCTTATGATTCCAACTAGGGTGCAGAAACTATCAGCTATGGCTTACTTCCCTTCTCTCTGCTGATCTCCAAGGTACCAGGCAACTCCTTTCTTCCCAATGCATCCTGTTATCCCAGACAATAACTCATGCAGGCATTCTCTGGGAGATAACCCCAGCCAAGGCTTCCAAAGAAGCAAGAAGGCCAATGCGTCAGATGAGTGTCTTGCTCAATCAGTATCAGAGAAGCTTTTTCCTGTAGCAGATGGTGTATACACACACACACACACACACACACACACACACACACACACACACCAACTAGACAAAATGCAGAGAGTGAGAGACTCTGGGACACTCAGCCATAAGCAGAATTGGACATGTTAGTTTTGTAATAACATACACCAGACCTGTGCAGTTCAAGCTATACAAAAACTCAGCTTGGGGTGTAGTTCTGGGTATCAAGCTCCAACTATAGCTGGAGATATTGGCAAATTTCAGTTGTTAGGACAGAGAGTAAGTTTTATATTAAAATGTAGGAGCTGCTGGACTGGCCATATCCCGTGGGAGGCCATACATGCAAGAATATATGCAGTACAAATTGGACTAGATGGATTTAAAAAAAGGAGAGAAATCTGGAAGGTTGTATAAATGTATTTGCCTAGAAGCTATTAGTAGTAGTTGGTGAATATTATAAAAAAATGTATAAAATTCTCAAAGAATTAATTTTTATTATTATGAAAAAATGACGTAAATCACAGCCACTAGTTAGAGCACATTGGGATATAGAGATATTTTGTACACACCATATTTGTTATTATGTTTCCTACACCCTATGGCTGGTCTTGGTACTTCTGATAGATGAACATAACATGTTTAAATCATTTAGTTTAGACAGAGTTTGGGATAGAACAGGCTGGCTTTTGGAGTATATCCTTTTGAGTTAGTTGGCTTAAAATAAATAAATATATTTCCACACACCGGTCCCAGCCCTAATGCTAATTCTTAACATGATGTCATCTTTTAAATTTAGGATATGTGTGTGTGTGTGTGTGTGTGTGTGTGTGTGTGTGGTGTGTTTGTGTGTGTGTGTTTGTGTGTGTGTGTGTGTGTGTGTGTGTGTGCGTGTGTGTGTGTGTGTCCATACATGCATACGTAAAATGAGTGTGATTTCTGAGAACAACTTGTGGGAGTCATTTCTCTCCTTTCACCATGTGAATCACTGAAATTGAACTCAGCTCTTTAGGATGGTTTGACAGGAACCACCCTTACCCTCTGAGCTGTCTCACTCACAAGAGCAAGAAAGTAAGAGATAAATAGGTCAACATGAAAATGTTAATCGCAAACAAAAACACACAATAATTTGTAAGAGAAGGAGAAAGAAGCAAGTAAGTGGCTCTTCATGAGACTGTGCCTGAATTACATTACTCTAATGGAATTTTCTTCTTGGAGTCAGCTTGTCAAATACTGTGTTCCTGCAATAGGTAATTGCCTACTCTGAAGGATGCACCTTTTACTACATCAAAAGGTTTTCTAAAATGGCTGTGTTATCTTCTTATACAGAGTAAGAGAAAAACAAGCTAATAATAGAAAGCTAGGGACAGTACATTTTTTTTTAAAGTCTAAGTTATGAACCTCAAATCATAAAATCAATAATCACACTCTTGGGCATATAGTAAGCTGAAAAAAATTCAACAGTATTCTCTTTTAGCTCTCCTAGTGCCAATGAGTCTTGGTATCAAGCTGCAGTTAATATAAATTTTCACACAATACTTAGTAATTTAAATTTCATAAGCACCTTCAGAGACAGATTTAAAGGAAAGACTCTTTTAAAGGCGCTATTATGTGACATGGAGCCATAGTACAACAATTGTTTAATAGTTTATATTCTTTTATCAAATGAGTAAAACATCAATGTGATAGTAAACTCAACGTTAAGTATTAAATAAAAATGAAAAATTGGGAGGATTAAAACACTCTCTAAATAGCAAGCATTACAGCTGTACCCAACTTCTACACTTGGCCCCATTCTTTCAAGAGTTGTGGAATGCAAACCACAGTAGAGACAATTTGAAGTACTTGAGGATTTCTTTAACTTTTGTTCTAATCCAAATCCTTATCCTCTAATTGTAATATTAGTTACAAATAGTTATTTAATTTCTAAGATATGAACACTGACTCCTTTTTCTTACCAAAAGTTACCAAAGAAGAATACCCCTAATTGTAAATTTAAATTTCTTTTAATGTTACAGAATCCACTTTATTAAAAGAAGAAATAATAAATAAATATCCTTCTTCAACTTATTTTTATTCTCTATTTAAAATAACCAGATGCTTTAAAATATTATGGGTATATGTCCATGAGTGGTATAGCTGGTTCTTGAGGTAGCACTCTTCCTAGTTTTCTGAGAAACTTCCAGATTGATTTCCAAAGTGGTTGTACAAATTTGCACTCCCACCAGAAATGGAGAAGTGTTCCACTTTCTCCACATCCTTGCCAGCATGTGGTGTCACTTGAGTTTTTGATCTTAGCCATTCTGGTAGGTGTAAGATGGAATCTCAGAGTCCTTTTGATTTACATTTCCATGACAACTAGGAATTTGAGCATTTTTCAGCTGTTTTTAGACCATTCAATGTTTCTCTGTTGAGAATTCCCTGTTTAACTTTGTACACCATTTTTAGTTGGATAATTTGGTTTTGTGGTATTTAATTTCTTGAGTTATTAATTTATTTTGAATATTAGCCCTTTGTTGGATGTAGGGTTGGTGAGTATCCTTTCCAAGTCTATAGCCTATCATTTTGTTCTGTTGACAGTGACTAGCATGGGATATACTCACTTATAAATTGATACTAGCCTAACATAGATATTCACTGAGGGACTCCACCCAGTGGGGGATCAAGACAGGTGCTGAGACTCACTGCTGGACTCTGGGTGGAGCTCTGAGAGTGGTATGGAAGAATGAGGGGATGGAAGGATACAGAGGGTTCAGAAGCCCCACAAGGAGCCCATCAAAGCCAGCAGATCTGGTCCCAGAGGGGTCTACACAAACTGTTGCACCAACCAAGGACAATGCATGCAGAGAACCCAGACCTCCTGTTCATATATAGTCAATGGACAGCTCATTCTCCAAGACTGTGGCAGGAGTGGAGACTGCCTCTGACATGAACTGTGGTGCTCCCAACTTGGTCATTTGCCCTTGGTGCAGAAGCCCAGGGGGCACACAGTGGAAGGGGAAGCAGATTTTCTGGATGGCACCTAATAGGCTGTGTTCATATAGTGGGGGAAAAGATCCTGTTCTTTTAGAGGTCTATGGGAGGAGGGGTGGGAACAGGAAGATACAAAGAGCAGATAACAATCTTGATGTAATCTGAATAAATTATAATAAATTAAAATTTAAAACATTAAGTTGATAATGTTCTTTTAATTTCTTCACAGTTGCCTCATTAGAATCACTCTCTTAGGAATAACTGCCAGAAATCAGATAGCCCAAAGCCAACGGTAAAACCAAACACAATTGGAGAAAAGTGAAATCAATGAAAATAATCCTAATGTTATCCAGCAATACTCATAGATCAGACCCTTGTCCAGTCTTCATCAGAGATGTTTTCCCGAGCAGCAGATGGGAGTGCAAAGACCCACAGCCAGATATCATACAGAGAGTATAAATTGGAAGTCTCCAGTGGGTATCTCCCCTCACAGATTAGTGAATTCTGTAGAAAAAGAGAAAGGGAACTATTTTAGGGGATGGAACACTTGATTCACTGAAACAACTAAGCTGGGTGCATATAGGTACACAGAGACTAAAGCAGCAATCACTGTGCCAGCATTGTTTTCTACACATGTCCTCTGTATTTATGCTGTGACTGTTAGCTCGGTGTTTTTGTGGGACTCCTAACAGTTGGTGCATGTGGGTTTCTGAGTCTTTTCTCTCCTCCTTGGACTCTTGCTCCCAGCTGCTTGCTTTGTCCAGCTTCGATGTGAGGGCTTTTGCTTTCTATTATTCTATTTTGTTTTGTCATGTTTGGTTGTTGTCTTTTGGAGACTTGCTCTTTAATGAAGGGAGACAGAGTGGGAGTGGATTCAGGGGAGATTGGAAGTGTGGATTGTAGGTTTGGAAGGAGGGGAAATTGTGGTCAAGATGTGTTGTATAAAAAAAAAAGGAATTTATTTTTATTAACAAATAGAAATTAAAAAATGTAAGAAAAAGATTAACCTTTAATTTCCAAATCTATTGGTATCCTTAATTTTATCATGAATGTGTATAGAATTTTCCTTGCTTTGTGTCTTTCTTTCCCCTATTTCTTTCTTATCAATCTTCTGCCAATTACAGCAAACCTCTGATGTCTAATTTAGCACTCTGAGTTAAATAATTTCATAAAGTCCCATCATTTATTCAATAAGCAGTGCTGAAACTGGACATTGGCAGTGTCATACAGTGCTAAACACTTTATCTTGTCTCTTGCTTTACACATAAGAAATAAGTATTATGGCAGTCTCATTATATAAACTCTCTAATTTTCTAATACTATGTATTAAAACACACTTGCAGAATACATAAAGGTACATTAAATTATACCGATATACTGTCTTTAGACATAGTTTTAATTACACTGAATTCATTAGCTAGTGAGTTAAAATTATTAGCTGTAGATTACATTATTTTCCTGTGATAATATTCTCCTACAGCTCTTGATGATGGTCTGATTAAAAAAATCAAATAACTAAATATTACTTTTTTTTGCAGATTTTACATTGTTTATTTATCAATAAATAAACATACAGTTAAAAATACATTTGAGAATATTTTTAAATATTTAAAGGAAATAAAATTTAATTATATAAGTCATACTAATTTATTAACTAATATGTCATATACCTCCATGCATAGGTGTGCAATTCTATTTTTCTTTCTTGAAAGTTTTGTCTTTTATTTCCTACTGAATTGAGTATTTTCACATGGTTCCAATATACCAGAAGATACAAAATTAAAAAGAAGTTGTAACTATCAATGTTCAATGTACTTAAAGGGATTAAGTTATTTCAAAGTAAGCTAAGATACTGAGGGTATTTTAATTGATACAAAAACCAAATTAATTAAGGGATATTTTTAAAGTCTGGAACTATTAAAATACAGACACGAAGAAATCAGGCAAATGTAACTCTTAGTAAATATAAAAATAATCAACTAATTTAGACACAGATAACACCAAAAAAAGAATCAGAATCCCAGAGCACTGCAGAGAAGTAAAGGTTGAAAACAGTGATCAGAAAACTAGGAAGTTCAGTGGAAACTTAAGTCAAGGTTTTAGTAATAGAAATTGTAAAATTAATACTAAAATAACCTAAGTATTTTATTATTATTTTTAAGGATTTGTTTATTTTTAATTCATTCACTTCACATCCTGAATGTCACTCCCTCCTTCTTCTCCCCCAAGCCTTACCCCCACTGTCTCATTCCCGCTCTCCCCCTCCCCTAGTCCTCAGAGATGAGGAGCTCTCCTCCCCACCATCTGACTCCAGCCTATCAATTATCATCTGGACTACTTGCATCCTCTTCTTACGTGGCTGCCATGCCAGGGGGAAGTAATCAATGAGTAGGATACAGAGTCCATTCAGAGGCAGCCTCTACTCCCCATATTATGGGACTCACATGAAGACTGTGGTGCCTGCCTAACTACTACATCTAAGCAAGGAATCTAGGTCCTCTCCATACATTGTCCTTGGATCCATCTGACTCTGCAGGTCCTCCTGGGCCCAGATTTGTTGGTGCTGTTGTTTTCTTGTGGAGCTCAAGTCTCTTTTAATCCCTTCTATGCCCCAACTCTTCCATAAGTGTGGTCTGCCCCGAAGTTTGGCTGTGAGTCTCAGCATCTGCTTTGATCTCCTGCTGGGTCAAAACTTTTAGAAGCCCTTCTATGGTAGGCTCCTGTCCTGTTATTTCTCTTCAAACACTTCAGATGTGTCTTCTTCTTTAACTTCTGAATGAGAATTAAGCATCTTTTTTTTATGGTCTTCCTTGCTTTTTAGCTTCTTCAGTTCTGTGGATTGTAGTGTAGTTATTCTGTAGTATATGGCTAATATCTGTGAATATATGCCATGCATGTTTACAGAGGAATATCGAATGGCCCAGAAACACCTAAAGAAATGCTCAGCATCCTTAGTCATCAGGGAAATGCAAATCATAAGGACTCTGAAATTCTATCTTACACCCTTCAGAATGACTAAAGATAAACAAACAAACAAACAAAAAACAAGTGACAGCCCATGCTGGTGAGGGTGTGGAAAAAGGGGGAACACTCCTCCATTGCTAATGGGAGTGCAAACTTGTAAAACCACTTTGGAAATCAATCTGGTTCTTTCTCAGATTATTGGGAACAGTACTACCTCAAGACCCAGCCATACCACTCCTTAGCATATACGCATAAGATACTTCACCATACAACAAGGACATTTGCTCAACTCTTCTCAAAGCAGCTTTCTTTGTAATAGTCAGAATCTGGTAACAACCTAGATGTCCCTTACCCGAAAAATAAATAAAGAAACTATGGTACATTTACACAGTATAATCCTACTCAGATATTAAAAACAGAGAAATCTTGAAGTTTTCAGACAAATAGATGGAACATGGTTATTTCTAAAGCAGTTTATTTTATAGAATAATTTGTTATAACAAAGCGTAAGAAAATAAAAGATGTAATGTCAAACAAATCAGGTGTAGATACTGATAAGATTCTAAGGTAGAGAAAAGAGAGTAGGATAAGTAAAAACATGCAGTAAAGAATAATTCTGCTTTCTATTGCAATTTGTTGAAATATTCAAACCCCAAATTAAAAAGAAGTTCAACCAATAGAAGAAAAACCACTTCGAAGCTATGTTCCTCCAGTCACCTCAAAGTGATATTTGATAATGTCAGTCTGTGGTAAGTGCCTGAGTCTACTCTGGACCCAGAGGTAGACTAGAAGAAACAGATTACTCTTTCTTGGTACTCCTCTGGGTCTTGATGATTACCACACTATTCAACTATCAGCCTCTCAGGCTTGAGTTGAAATCTAATATTGGAATAGCGAATAGGTACAATTACCTTTTAGAAGAACTTGGGCATGTGTGAACATTTAAAGGTTAAATTGCAGAAGTAGACACTGTCTCTAAAGATTTACCAAAGGGCTTAGGCTTTCTCAAAGACCATTGAAACCACAGCCACGAACTGAGAGTGAAGATAATGAACTAACTAAACTTTTAATAAACACAAAACTTAATTCATAGTCCTACAGTGATTTCAAGAAGCCGTGCATACACCTATTTGTCAAAATAATGTTAGTAATTGAACAGACAGTTATGTGTATGGACAAACAGTTAAACAATTTTAAACCACTATTTTGGATTAATTCAATGACAACCAAAAAATAGGACACAGAAAAACATCTGTATACAGTATGAAAAGTTTACCAGAGATATGAGAACATAATTTAAGAAATTAAAGTAAAATCTTTTATCTGAAATTTACACTGAAAGAAAAATTCAATAGAAGATTCAATCACAGGACAAAGTAAGTACAAAAGAAGTGTACAGAGCTTCAGGAAGAATTTCCTGAGATAACATAGTAGGAAACAAGCTAAAAAGGAGGTTATAACATCTTTTAAACAGCGTTAAAACTATCATACTCAGTTTACTGATACTCAAGAAGGCAATTAAAAATGCCTGCAAGGTAGAGCTCTAGTGAAAAAAATTTAAAACTGGAAACTTCTTCAACTTGTTTCAGATACCCTGAGACACACATAGAAATATCAAAGGCTGCCAGCAAATTTTAATTGAACAAAGTCTACCTCCACTCAAATTTAGTGAAATTCTCAAAGGTAAAATGTAGTGGCCCAAGGTAATAATGAAAAAATCCACAAGTAAAGTAATAAGATGTCTAACTACTTGGAAGCAGAGTATATATTTATATGCCAGAACAGAGTAACATTAGACGTTCCTAGTACAGAAGTCAGGAAAATTGAGCTAGGAATGATGAACATATTGGGGGCTTGGGGAATGAAAGTACTGGTATATGGTCAGAAGGAGGATAAAGTGAAGGGAGAGAATGTGTAAAGACATGACTAGAATGGGAGACATTTGGTGAATATTGGAAACTTCCTAGACTACATAAAGTAATCCCAATTAGGACTACTAGTAATGGGGGACAAAAGTCCAAGCCATTGCTAGTCACCAGGTGAGACTTCTGGTGGAAAGACAGGGTTGCACTTTATTAAGTTGTTGGCAAAGGAGTCCATGAAAATCATCAGACACACAGGTTGTTAATAAGGCAAAAGATTGCTTTTGCCAAACTGACAGCTGGGTCCCATCACTAGGTAAATCACTCATACAACTCATTGAACAGGAAGCAGTTAAGTTGGAGCCTTCACTCTAATTTCTACTCCTTTAGGTGCAGGAAGTGTTGACATAATGTTCTTGTGGGCTGTGTACAGTTTACCTTTGTTCTCTAAGCCACTCTCTGGATCAATCCAGACATTGCTTTGTGATATTTATTCAAAGTACCTCCTGTTTTAAGTTTGTGTAAGCATGTCAGTTTGTTCTCTGTGTTGCCATTAAAAACCAAATAGCCAATGTTGTACAAAAACAGTATAAGGTGGGCCATCATAATAGTGTGAGGGAAAGAGAAGAGAGAGAGAGGAGGGAGAGAGAGAGAGAGAGCAGAAGGGGGAGGAGGATGCCCTTGGAGGGCACCCCAGGGCACCAAACGAGTAAGTCATATGTAGGATATGAGGAAAATGCAAGAATAAAGTGGGGAATCAGAATAGGAGGCTTAGGATGAAGTAAATATTGCAAAGCATTGTGCTATAGGTGAATTAAATAGATCTTACTATCTTTATGATGTTATTTGGGTATATACCTGGTTAAGGATATTTCTAAAATAATAACGAAATATTAAAAGTTGATATTTTTTCAACAAAGAAGGTACTCTGTAGACGACCTAATATGAAATGTGGAAAACAACCTAGCCATGAAACATTTGACCTACAATTTGTCCGTCCTACAAAATATGCTAGGACAGTGTTGTCACAGAATTTGTTAAGTAGTCAACCACTGTCTGATTTTACTTAAGTCCTACTTCTTGAGGACCCCCTACTCCACATCCTTGGGTAACCAGGAAACAGTAACTAGATAACCCAGAACCTATGGTAAAAAACAAGCACTCTACTCCCAAGACTCAGGAGTCACTGTAGAAGAAGGTACAGAAAGAGTGTAAGACAAAGAAGTCTTGTATGACAGTGGTAAATGGTGTCATCTAGACACTAAATGCAAGCTACCCAAGTAAACACAAAACATTTGTGAAAGCATGCACAGACCAAGCCATGCCAAAGCACAGAATGGATAATAGGATGGGCTGTGAAGTCCTACTCCCATTTGTAGAGCTGTTGCAAATATCGGATGTTGGGAGGGGAGTCAGTTTTGTGTAAGAAGGTGGACCTGGTAAACTGACCACTCTATTATGGAAAACTATGCATCCAAGAATATTGGCCACCACAGTTTGGGTTGAAAAGAATAAAAAGTGACATAAAGTTGGGGAGTTTAGAAGCAGAGGTGGATATAGAATAGTGAGGAAGACACTGGGAATGTTATCTAAACATTATAAAAGCTTGAAGGAACGAATAAAAAAACATTTTTAAAAACAGGAAAAGCAGACAAAACTATTCTTTGGTAATGCTTACTTAAAACTGGGATTTTATGTCATATCCTCTGAATATTTCATATAAAACAGCATTTTTAACCAATGTTATAAAACATACTTTTCTGAAGAGTTTACATAGTTGAAAAGCATATAAGTCAAGTATGTGAACACACTTACTTTTGCATGCAGCACATTATCTCCAATGTTCCAACCAAGTAGAGAACCAATATTCACGACAAACATTGTAAGACAAGTGGTAAATTTTTAAACAAGGTAAACTCACTCTAGCCTACTTTAGGAACAATAGAATAAAATTTTCATTGACTCTGTCAAGAATCAAGTTCCTAGAATTTTCTCTATATGATGACATTAACAATATTTCCCCCAAATGATATATATTGCCTCATAATTTAAAAAGTAAGTTAGAAACACTAGATCATTACGTGTGTGTGTGTTCTTTTCTGTTTAACAAAAGTAATAGGTATCCATTTCAAATGAGTCTGAAAAAAAGCACACTTAAATTCTCTACATACTTATGGTAGTTTCTGTGGTTTTTAAGTATCATAGGAATAATTGAGCTTTTCTTTTGTGGTAGCCTATACAACACCTTCCAATGCTATAAAAGCTCATCCTTTGGGACTAGCATGCCAGGTTAGGTTCAGCTCCATTCTTCCAACTCTTGCGTCATAATTATGGGGGTCTAAGCCACAAGGAATTATTCCCAAATTTTAAGAGTTGTCCAAGAGCAAGGATAATATTCTGCATTATTTTGGGAGTCCCTTGGACTCCTCTGAACAAGAAGTCAAAATGAGATTTTGAAATTTCCAAATTTGCAACAGTGGCACTTATATTTTAAGTCTAAGCAACAGTCACCTAAGTGGACTTAAGTACTATTTAATAAGAGAAATTCATACCGGATACTATAACATAGGCAATTACCTAATGCTGCTGAGAACATGGAACCCAGAGGAGAAGTTACTAAGCCAATATTATTTCTACCTGCACTCTAAATGCTTATAGTCATGACCACAAGTAAATATAGCTCCCACTCCTATCAAGGAAGCTTTTTTTTTCCTTTTTACATTTTAGGATTACCAAAATAAACAAATAGTAAAATCAGTTAACAGTTGACTGAAGAATATCCTACCTCCATTAATTCATCTATACTGCAGCACTACATAAAGGCTTAGAAAATATCATGAAAAGCAGCAGAAATATTTTAAAAGCCAGAGGACCAGGTCATTTGTTCTGAGATAGTCTCTATATATGATATATAAACTCAAAACTATGATAACTTAAATAAGCCCTAAACAATGAAAATACCATGTGCCATTGTAACATGGATGGGTAAATCTCACAATGTCCCACCTGAGACAAAGAGGTAGAGGCCATTCATGGTTGCCAAGAGAAAGGAAATCTTCTTCCTCAGGAAAACCCTTCCTAAATGATTATTTAATAAGAAATTATCAAATCTAAAAACATTCACATAGGATCAATAGCAAACAGATTCACATGGTTGTATTTAGCTATTATATGTATGTATCATGTAACAAAATAACAATATTAATTAAGGAAGAAAGAGTTCATGATTTTGAATGAGAGTTGGAAGAAGAGGAGAGAAGAGGGAGAAATTATGTAAGTACAGCCTTCTTAGGAAATTCTTCAAAATAAATAAAATAAGAAATAATAAAATTCTCTGCACATTAAGTGATATGACTTAAATCAACCTCACAACTATCTGCTTAATGTATAGTATATCCTTCTACTCATGGCAGATATTGTATATAGGAATAAAGGGTTTAGGAAAGACCAGAAATTGTGGCTCTAGATGTAACTCTACAATTGAGGAGTCAGATATTGGACATTATTTGAGTTAAAGGCTAGAGAGCCACAGAGTGAATTTTAAATGGTAAATTTTACACGTGACAAATTTTATACCTGGCTTATTCCCCCAACTGGCCATATTTAATGACTGCGTACATTTTTAACAGGTCAGACACAAGAGATCCAGGCAGCGGGTCCAAGTCTTTCCTTTGCTACAGTAGGTCATAGCATAGGCACCTTTACCTTATATGAAGTGTATAAACGTGTATTTACCAGCCATCTTGCCCCCGCTGTATTATAACCAGAAGTGTAGTTGGTGCTATTACACAGACAAGGTGTACATCCTACTGTGTGTGTGTGTGTGCTGTACAGATGTTGTGTCAAGAAATAAATGAAACTTGGCTGGTTTGTTTCTTTTTCTTCTTTAAATATATTTTATTAATTTATTCATATTACATTTCAATTGTTATCCCATTCCCTGTATCCTCCCATTTCTCCCTCCCTCCCTTTTCTCCCTTACTCCCCTCCGCTATGACTGTGACTGTGGAGGACCTCCTCCCCCTGTATATGCTCATAAGGTATCAAGTCTCTTCTTGGTAGCCTGCTATCCTTCCTCTGAGTGTCACCAGGCTTCCTCATGCAGGGTAAATGGTCAAATATGGGGCACCAGTGTTCGTGTTTCTTTAGCATTTAATTTTAACATAGACATCATTTTATTTTTTTGGCATAAAAATTTATACAACAGTAGTTTAGGCAAAAGTATTAAGGAGATTGTATATTACTGATCTCATGTAATAAGTGGACATTACGTCCATGCCAGCAAATAAGTGTCAAAATGTATTTATAAGAAAGATTTCAAAGTGACTACCCATGAGCCAGCCTCTTCGTCTGTTTTGTGTGGCCTTTGTGCTAAGAATGGTCTCTGTGTTTCTTAGTGGTGTACAGGTCACATTTCATGATACCTGAACGTCCTATGAAATTCACATTTGCCTGTGTGTCAATAAATAAAGACTCACTGGAGCACACACACAAAAAAGAGAGACGCGGTCTCAAAAAACAAACAAACAAGTGAACAAACAAACAAACAAAAAGGGATCTGTGCACACACATAAACACACAGAATGAGCAAGAGACACTTAGGAAAGAATTTTGTATTTCCTATCTCTGCTCTAATCTCTTTTGAGTGTTAATCATGGTCCATTATATTCAAAGGGAATTTGTATGTGTGTGTTTGTAAATTTGTGTATAAAAATTAAGAAAAAGGATTGGATCAAGTCATGAATTAAAATAACATCTTGCTTATAAAAAGCACCTCATTTGATTCCATAACATTAATATTTCTATGTTTAATATTTATACAGGTAATAGTAATGCTTTGCCATATATTGTTTTTTTTTTATTAATTTATTCTTGTTACATCTCAATGTTTATCCCATCCCTTGTATCCTCCCATTCCTCCCCCCCCCCCATTTTCCCATTATTTCCCCTCCCCTATGACTGTTCCTGAGGGGGGATTACGTCCCCCTATATATTCTCATAGGGTATCAAGTCTCTTCTTGGCTACTTGCTGTCCTTCCTCTGAGTGCCACCAGGTCTCCCCCTCCAGGGGACATGGTCAAATGTGAGGCACCAGAGTACGTGAGAAAGTCGTATCACACTCTCCACTCAACTGTGGAGAATATTCTGACCATTGGCTAGATCTGGGAAGGGGTTTAAAGTTTACCCTCCTGTATTGTCCTTGGCTGGTGCCTTAGTTTGAGCGGGACCCCTGGGCCCAATCTGCCTATCATATTGTTCTACTTGTAGATTTTAAGGACCCTCTGGATCTTTTATTTTGCTGTTCTCCCATGCCTCTCTCATTTAGAGTCCCAAAGGATGCCTTCCCCTCTGTCCCCCAGTTTCCTGGTAAGTGAAGGCTTTCGTGGGACATGCCCCTTGGGCTAGTATGCAGATATAAGTGAGTAATATACCATTTGATTTTCTGCTTCTGGGTTAACTCACTCATTATGATCAGTTCTAGCTCAATCCATTTATATCCACAAATTTCGGGAATTCCTTGTTTTTAATAGCTGAGTAGTATTCCATAGTGTATATGTACCACAGTTTCTTTATCCACTCTTCTACTGAGGACACTTAGGCTGTTTCCCATGTTCCTGGCTATTATGAATAAGGCTGCTATGAACGTGGTTGAGCAAATTTTCTTGTTGTGTGCTGAAACATCTTCTGGGTATATTCCAAGGAGTGGAAAGCTGGGTCTTGAGGAAGCCCTATTCCCATTTTTCTGAGATAGCACCAGATAGATTTCCAAAGTGGCTGTACTAGTTTGCATTCCCACCAGCAATGAAGGAGTGTTTCCTCTCTCCCCACATCCTCGCCAGCATGTGGTGTCGCTTGAATTTTTGATCTTAGCCATTCTGATGGGTGTAAGATGGAATCTCAGAGTTGTTTTGATTTGCATTTCCCTGATGACTAAGGAGGTTGAGCATTTCTTTAAGTGTTTCTCAGCCATTTGATACTCCTCTGTTGAGAATTCTCTGTTTAGTTCCAAGCCCCATTTCTCAATTGGGTTATTTGGTTTGGTGGTGTTTAATTTCTTGAGTTCTTTATATATTTTGGATATTAGACCTTTGTCAGATGTAGGGTTGGTGAAGATTTTTTCCCAGTCTGTAGGCTGTCGCTTTGTTCTCTTGACAGTGTCTCCTGCCTTACAGAAGCTTCTCAGCCTCATGAGGTCCCATTTATTAATGGTTGACATTAAGGCCTGGGCCGTTGGTGTTCTGTTCAGGAAGTTGTCTCCTGTGCCAATATGTTCCAGACTCTTTCCCACTTTTTCTTTCTAAGTGGCTTAGTGTCTCTGGTTTTATGTTGAGGTCTTTAATCCCACTTGGATTTTGAGTTTTGTGCAAGGTGACAAATATGGGTCCAGTTTCATTTTTTTACACATAGACCTCCAGTTAGACCAGCACCATTTGTTTGAAGATGCATCCTTTTTCCATTGAATGGATTTGGCTTCTTTGTCAAAAATCAAGTGACATATGTGTGTGGATTCATATCTGGGTCTTCGATTTGATTCCACTGATCAACCAGCCTGTTGCTGTGCCAGTACCATGCTGTTGTAAGTTACTATTGCTTTATAGTACAGTTTGAGATCAGGTATGGAGATTCCTCCAGAGCATCTTTTATTGTACAAGATTGTTTTAGCTATTCTGGGTTTTTTGTTTTTCCATATGAAGTTCAGAATTGAACTTTCAATGTCTTTAAAAAATTTGTGTAGTTATTTTGATAGGGATTGCATGAATCTGTAGATTGCTTTTGGTAGGATGGCCATTTTTACTATGTTTAATTCTCCCGATCCATGAGCAAGGAAGATCACGCCTTCTCAGGTCATCTTCAATCTCTTTCTTCAGAGTTTTGAAATTTTTTTCATACAAGTCCTTCACTTGCTTAGTTAGGGTAACTCCTAGATATTTTATATTGCTTGTGGCTAATGTGAAGGGTGTGGTTTTCCTAATTTTCTTCCTCTGCAAGCTTGTCATTTGTGTATAGGAAGGCTACAGACTTTTTTGAGTTTAATTTTGTATCCAGCCAATTTGCTGAAGGTGTTATCAGCTTTAGGAGTTCTCTGGTGGAGTTTTGAGGGTCACTTATGTACACTATCATATCATCTGCAAAGAGGGATAATTGACTCCTCCTTTCCCATTTGGATACCCTTGATCTCCTTTTGTTGTCTTATTGCTCTGGCTAGAACTTCGAGTACTATATTGAAGAGATATGGAGAGAGTGGGCAGCCTTGCCTTGTTCCGATTTGAGAGGAATTTCCTTGAGTATCTCACCATTTACTTTGATTTTGGCTATTGGCTTGCTGTATATAGCCTTTATTATGTTGAGGAAAGTGCCTTGTATCCCCGATCTCTCTAAAACTTTAACATGATATGGTTGTTGAATTTGATCAAATGCTTCTTCTCTGCATCCAAGGAGATGATCATGTGGTTTTCTATTTTCAGTTTGTTTATATGGTGGTTACATGATGGATTTCCGTATATTAAACCATCCCTGCATGCCTGGAATGAAGCCTACTTGGTCATGATGAATGATATCTTTGATGTGCTCCTGGATTCGTTTTGCAAGTATTTATTTAGTATTTTGCATCTATGTTCATAAGAGGAAATTGGTCTGAAATTCTCTTTCTTTGTTGAGTCTTTGTGAGGTTTAGGTATCAATGAGACTATGGCCTCATAGAATGAATTTGGTAATTTTCCATCCATTTCTATCTTTTGGAGTAGCTTGAAGAGTACCGGTATTAGCTCGCCCTTAAAGGTCTGGTAGAATTCTGCACTGAAACCATCTGGCCCTGGGCTTTTTTTGGTTGGGAGACCATCGATGATTGCTTCTATTTCTGTAGGGGAAATGGGACTATTTAACTTGTTTATCTGTTCTTCATTCAACTTTGGCAAGTGAACTTGATCAAGAAAATCGTCCATTTCCCTTAGATTTTCAAATTTTGTGGCGTATATGCCTTCAAAGTAGGATCTTATGATTCTTTGAATTTCTTCAGTGTCTGTTGTTATGTCTCCCTTTTCATTTCTGATTTTGTTGATTTCAATACTGTCTCTCTGCCTTTTAGTTAGTTTGGCTAATGGTCTGTCTATCTTGTTGATTTTCTCAAGAACCAGCTTTTGGTTTTGTTGATTCTTTGGACTGTTTTCTTAGTTTCTAATTTGTTAATTTCAGCCCTGAGTTTGATTATTTCCAGGCGTCTACTCCTCTTCGGTGTTTCTGCTTCTTTTTTTTCTAGGGCTTCCAGTTGTGTTGTTAAGATGCTTATGTGCGATGTTTCCAATTTCTTTTTAAAGGCACTTAGTGCTATGAATTTTCCTCTTAGCACTGCTTTCAATGTATCCCACAAATTTGGGTATGTTGTTTCTTCATTTTCATTGAATTTCAGAAACTCCTTGATTTCTTTCTTTATTTCTTCCCTGACCCAGGTGTCATTTAGCAGAGAGTTGTTTAGTTTCCACAAACGTGTAGGCTTTTTGTTATTTCTGTTGTTGTTGAATTGCAGCCTAAGAGCATGGTGATCTGATAGGATACAAGGTATTATTTCAATCCTCTTGTATCTGTTGAGGCTTGCTTTGTGACCTACGATGTGATCAATTTTGGAGAAGGTTCCATGGGGTGCAGAGAAGAAGGTGTATTCTTTCTTGTTTGGGTGAAAGGTTCTATAGATATCTGTTAGATTCATTTGACCCATGGCATTGGTTAATGATGTTATTTCTCGGCTTAGTTTCTGTTTCAATGACTTATCCTTCAGTGAGAGTGGGGTGTTGAAGTCTCCCACTATTATTGTGTGGGGATCGATGTGTGGTTTAAGCTTTTTAGGAGATCTTTTACATATGTGGGTGCCCTTGTATTGGGAGCATAGATGTTCAGAATTGTGATGTCATCTTGGTTGACTTTACCTTTGATGAGTATGAAGTGTCCTTCCTCATCCCTTTTGATTAATTTTGGTTGAAAGTCTATTTTGTTCGATACTAAAATGGCTACACCTGCTTGCTTCTTGTGACCATTTGCTTGGAATATTTTTTTCCAACCTTTTACCCTGAGGTAATGCCTTTCATTATGGGTGAGATGTGTTTCTTGGATGCAGAAGAATGTTGGGTCTTGTTTATGTACCCATTCAGTTAGTCTGTTTCTTTTTATTGGAGAATTGAGGCCATTGATGTTGAGAGATATTAATGACCAGTGACTGTTAAGAGTCTTAATTTTGATGTTGTTTCCAGTCGAGCGTTTGTGTAGTTGTGTTTTTGCCATGGGATAGTTATCTATTTCCTGGGTAGTTTTGGTTGTAGCTTGACCCTTTGGGATGGAGTTTTCCTTCTAGTACCTTCTGTAAAGCTGGGTTTGTGGATAGGTACTGTTTGAATTTGTTTTTGTCATGGAATATTTTGTTTTCTCCATCAATGGTTATTGATAATTTTGCTGGGTAAAGTAGTCTGGCCTGGCATCTGTGTTCTCTTAGAGTTTGCAGAATCTCTGTCCAGGCCCTTCTGGCTTTTATGGTCTCTGCTGAGAAGTCAGGTGTAATTCTGATAGGTTTACCATTAAATGTTATTTGGCCCTTTTCCCTTGCAGCTTTTAATATTTTTTCTTTGTTCTGCAAGTTTTGTGTTTTGATTATTATGTGGCGGGCAGTTTTTCTTTTCTGGTCAATTCTATTTGGTGTTCTGTAGGCCTCTTGTATGTTTATAGGCATCTCTTTCTTTAGATTGGGGAAATTTTCTTCTATGATTTTGTTGAGAATAGTTTCTGGGCCCTGGAGTCTGATGTCTTCTCTTTCTTCAATGCCTATTATCCTCAGATTTCTTCTTTTCATGGTGTCCTTAATTTCTTGGATGTTTTGTGTCAGGAGTTTTCCAGATTTGGCATTTTCTTTAATGGTTGATTCAATATCTGTGATTGTATCTTCTAGCCCTGAGATTCGTTCTTCCATCTCTTGGATTCTGTTAGAAAAGCTCACCTCTGTGTTGCTCGCCTTCTTCTCTGAGGTCTCACGTTCTCGTTTTTCTTCTGTCTGTGTGTTTATCATTGAATCCATTTTCATTTCAGATCTTGAACTGATTTTTTGATTTCTTTCATCTGATTTTTTGTATATTCCTGAGTTTCTTCCATTGCCTCTTTATAGGTCTTCAGAGCTTGAACCGTTTTAGTTATTTCTTTCATCTGGTTGTTTGCATTTTCCTGCAATTTTTCCAGTTCCACTCTATGTGCTTCTTTTATGTCTCTCACCTGTTTGTCTGCGTCTTCCTGCATTTGATTACGAATTTTATTTGTTTCCTCCATTATCATCCTCATTACTAAGGATTTGAGGTCATTTTCTTGTATTTCCGTTGTATTTGAGTTCTCTGGGTGGTTTTCTTTGGGATAGCTGGAAACTGGAGACGCCATGTTGTTTTGGGGTTTTTTGTGTATGCTTTTTCGTTGTCCTTTAGACATCTTGCCGTCTTTGTTTTTGTTGGGTAGCTTCCAGAGTTGAATGGAGGGTGTCTGACGAGAGATTCACTTGTTTTCTTATGATTGCCCTAGGCTGCGAGCTCAAAGCTTCACTGGTGTGGATGTTAGGAGGTTAGCCCTGTTGTTCTGGTCTCTCACAGCCAGTGATCCTCAGTCCCCCTCTGCTGTGGATCCTGCAATTGTTCTGGGTCTCTGAATGAGCGTTGGGTCAGGCCAAGGTATCCACAGCCTTCTGTGTTCCCTGCCAAGTCCAGCCAGGAGCACTGGGACCGAACCACGGGCAGAACTCAGCTAGATTCTCAGGGCCTGAACCGTCTGCCAAGCTCAGCTAGGGATTTTGGGCCCAAAATGCACACAGGGTCCAGCCAGAATTTTTGGGCTGGGACTACGCACCAAGCTCCACTAGGGCCTTTTGGCCCAAAGTGCGTGTTGTGGTCAGTTATTGACTCAGGGCCCGAACTGACCACCAATCTCAGCCAGGAATTCTGGATTCAAACTGCACACTGTGTCCAACCAGAGTCTTAGAGCTGGTGGAACCGAGAGCTCTGTCCAGCCTGTGCCACAGCAGGAGAACTGCGGCTGCTCTGAGTTAGCGCCAGTGGTGGAACAAGTGCTCCGCCCAGACTGTGTCACCGCAGGGGAGCTGCCGCTGAGCTGAGGTGGTGCCTAGGATGGAACCAAGCACGTCACCAAGCCTGCGCCACAGCAGGAGAACTGCGGCTGCTCTGAGTTAGCGCCTGTGGTGGAACCAAGTGCTCCGCCTAGACTGTGTCACCGCAGGGGAGCTGCCGCTGAGCTGAGGTGGTGCCTACTGTGGAGCAGCGTGCTCTACTAAGCCTGTGCCACAGGAGGGGAGCTATGGCCACGCTGAGTTAGTGCCTCAGGCAGAATTGTTTGCTGGGCCGGGCCAATACCCGGGACTCTGGGGCCGAACTGTCCGCCGAGTCCAGTCTGGGTCCAAAGGCTCCACGCGACCCAAATTCTGCCCCGAGTCCCCTCTCCCGCAGCAATTCCCACCAGCCACCGCACCAATCACCTCCACCGGAAGGCTATGAGCTGCAAACCTCAGCCGCCGCTGCTGGTGCCGCTGGTGCTGCTGCCTCTGCCGCTGCCGCTGCCGCTCCGATCAGAGAAAAACCACACTCCTCCCGTGTGCAGGGGCACGCAGGTCCTCCGCACCCTGGTCCCTCCGAACCGTGGAGCACTCCTGCTGCCGTGATGTTTGGACCTCGGTGTTCCTGGCTCAGAAATCTGTGCAATTCCCTGAATTGTTCACTGGAGCCTCCAAACGCGGTCCACACTGCTCGCCGCCATCTTGGATCCTAATCCGAGGCTACCTACTTCTGTGCTGCAGAAAATTCCTTGCCTGAGGCCTAGTGGTAGCGGCCTAATTTTCAAGCTCTATCAAGAACTATGCTTGCCTAATATCCACTTATAAGTGAGTATATATCATATGTCTTGCCATATATTGTTAATCGCTATTTTTTTGTTATTTTACTCCTAGACACAAGGTATACGCTCATGAACTGGAAATGCTTAATTAGAAGAGCCCATTAAGTTAAATATGCATATGAATGCAAAACAGCTTTATGAATATATTTTTCTGTCCTCTTTCTCATTCACCTTCACTCTTCAGGGTTATCTGATTCTATACTTTAGCTGTTTATTGTATGTTCCTCAAAAAACTATTAAAAACTTTGCAATTGAACATGGATAGAAGTTAAAATGAAGAAAAATGAAAATAATCTTAATTAGTCTTCTTATTATAGTAGCCATAGAGGTAAATTAGTTAGGACTGGCAAATAAAAATATCTATACATCAAACTATCATTAACAAATGACTACATAAAAATTACATTTTTTTTTTCAGATTCTGGCTATTAAAAATAAAGCTGTTGTGAACATAGTTAAACAAATGTCTTTTTTGTATGGTTGAGCATCTTTTGGGTATATGGCCAGGAATGGTATAGTTGAGTCTTAAGGTAGAGCTATTTCCAATTTTCTGAGAATGACTAGATAAATTTCCAAAGTGGTTGTACAAGTTTGCACTTCCACCAGCAAAGGAGTCTTCCCCTTTTTCCAAAGCCTCTCCACCATGTGCTGTCACTTGTGATTTTGAACTTAGACATTCTAACTGGTGTAAGATGAAATCTGAGAATTGTTTTGATATGCCTTTCCCTGATGACTAAGGATAGTGAGTATTTCTTTAAGTGCTTTTCGGCCATTAGAAATTCCTCTGCTGAGAATTCTCTGTTTAGCTTTGTGCCCCATTTTTAATTGGGTTATTTTGGTTTTCTGGTTTTTTTTTTGTAATTGGTGTTTAATTTTTGAGTTCTTTATATATTTTGGATATCAGCCCTTAGTCAAATGTCCAACCAGTGCCTGGCCCAATCCAAGACCCACCGCATGCAAGAGAGCCAACCCCTGACACTATTAATGACACTCTGCTAATCTTGTACACAGAAGCCTAGCAGAGTTGTCCTCTGAGATGCTCTACCAAGAGGCAGTTTGAAACAAATGCTGAAACTCACAGCCAAACATTGAGGAAAGTGTAAGTAGTCTTATGGAAAAGTTGAGGTAAGGATAAAAGGACCTAGAAGTGACAGGAGCTTCACAAGGAGACCAACAGAGCCTCCTAACTAGAGCCCCGAGGGGCTTGTGAAGATTGAAGCACAAACCAAGGACCATGCATGCACTGTACTTAGGCCTTCTACACAGACACAGCCAATGGGCAGCTCAGGCATGATGAGGGTTCATTGCTAAGGGGAGTGGAGGCTGTTTCTGACAGGGTCGCTTTTGCCTTCTTTTGGATTACTTTCCCCTGGTGGGACTCCCTGGCCAGGCCACGTGGAAAGATGACACACTCAGTCACGATGTGACCTGATGAGCTGTGGTGGATGAGTGTGTGACTACTTGTAATTTTGAGGAATAGAGGAACAGGGGATGGGGAAGAGAGAGGAAGGGTGGGACTGAGAGGAAAGGAGGGGTATGAATGGGATGTAAAGGGAATAAATAAATTAACTTTAAAAAGTAAGAAAGAAAAAATTTATATTTTATGAAAATCACATTTTGATGGTCTGATAAAGTAAATGTAGATTATCAAAACACGGGAAACAATCACAATTATTACCAGAACCTTGTTGGTATAGGATGGATAGAAATGTTATCAGTGTCTTAATAAGTGGGGTTTATGAAATGATGGGATTTGGTTGTTATTGTGGCCATTGTTACAATAAACCATGTTTTGTTACCAAATATGGGAAAAAATAAGTACTGCCTGTAGGCTGGTAGGCTCATTTTCCATCAGCATCACAGGTCACAGTGAGACTAGCTCTTTCATTTCACTTACGTATATTTAGAAAATAAGTTTAACTTATTACTAAATTAAACTTATTCTAGAAATATTTCCCACATATTTTCCCAGTGTTGCTTCCCTCCACTGAAAAGGAGTTACCCACAGAAGGCAATAAATAAATAAATAAATAAATAAATAAATAAACAAACAAACAACAACAACAAAACCCCCAAAAATGGTCTTAAGAAAGCAGTTTTATCATTGTAGCTTATTTTCATCCTAGCAAAAGTCATTGAAAGTGCAACACAAGACTTTAGATTAAAAATAAATAAAAGCACATTACTATCTGAGTGGATACGAGCTTTGAAAATTAAAACATGACAGTTATCACAGAAAATGTGCTTCAGTTATATTATTTTTTGTAGAAAAAGCTTGCTAGAAAAAAATGAAATTTTTTTATTGATCATGTGTCTCTGTGTTTCCTCGAGTGGGACTGTATCTGTGGCATAAGGCCACTCAAACGAAGGCAAGGTACTTCTTCTTAGACAGATCATAGGCATGCCATTCACTGTAATTGAAAGAAGTGTTTATTCAGTGGTCAGCGATAGATGTGGGAGAATATCTGGAAAAAACTTTGGACTGTAATTTCTAGCATTACTTGAAAATGCTCAAATCTAGCAAATACGGACATTCCTGATTTTTCTCTATATTAATATGTGTAGTGATTTTCTGTCTCTATTTATGTGTCTGTTTCTCCCTGTGTGTCTGTTTCTCTCTGTATGTGTCTGTTTCTCTGTGTCTTAGTCTCTCCCTCTCTCTCTCTCTCTCTCTCTCTCTCTCTCCTTCTCTCTCTCTCCCGCCCCCGTCTCCTGTCTTATGTGTGTGTGTCTGTGTGTCCATGTGGTTTATGTGTGTGTGTGTCCATGTGGTTTATGTGTGTGTGTCTGTGTGTCTGTGTGCTTTTCTCAGTGAAATACTAGCACGTAAAGAAGTACATTTTATAGGTCTCGGATAATAATGAAGGATATATTTAATATATGGAGACAACCACGATTCATTATGACTTCATCTATATGAATACATTAATATAACATATTTGAATATATGTGCCTCCTGGGAAGAAGAAATTATAGAGACCTTGACTACGCAAAGGACAACTAACAGGTGTCTAGCATGTATCTATTTCTTTTTCACTAAATAGGAGAGCACACTGGTGAATTCATAAGAGGAAAAATTACAACAATACTAAATATATTCCTGCTTCTTGGTTTGATTATGGTTCTTTGTCACTATTCATCAGAAAAATAGTTATCAGATTCTAATATTACCACTGGAAATATGAGCTCATTAGAACTCCACAGACATTTCTTCAGAGACCTGATAAATACTAGATGGATTCCCAAGAGATTCTATGTAATTTTCTCAAGACTGATTTGAACCAAAGATGGATTGAGTTTTCTATCCTATGCTAGAGTAATTGATAAGTTTGTGGAACCTAGAATCAATCCCTACTACTTCTGAAAAAAATGAAGTTTCCTCTATTTCTCTTTCTATATTGGTAAATGTGAAAATTATAAAGTTAATTTAAATTGTGTACAACAAAATAAAAATCTTAATTAAACTGACATTGTAAATGGTATCATCTCATGAAGGAGAGGGAAATACTTTGTACGTTAGATAGAGTATAAAAGATAAATCTCCTTTTGACTTTACAGAATAAAACTTATAAAGCACTGTTCTCCTTATTTTTTCCAATCCTAGTTAACTGATGGGTATGTCCTTCCTTCAACATCTAAGTTGGCATCCTTTTTAGATTTCCTTATCTAATATGTGTCTAATCCTGATTTTAGAAATTACAGTTTTGTGCTTTCTTTAAAATACAATCCAATAACTATCCTGCTCTCTTTGAATGTGCTGATATCTCTCATTATAATTGTTTCTCTCTCACACTTAGGATACGTTTTGATTTAAAGTTTATTCATTTATACCATTTACTTCCTTTAGTCAGTTGTAATAGTGTTTGATGAAAGTTTCCATTTTTCCATTTAGATATTTGTCAACTAATCCATAAATATGTTTAGACACAATTACATTTCAAAAGGTATAATGTCAATCTCAAGGACAGTTTATATTCTTTGTTTAGTGAAACTCCTGTCATCCTTAAGACTAGAATTTAACAAAGGACTAGGAATTTGCAGTACTTATATAATAACGTAAACTATTAAAGAGTACTCATTCATATTTTTATAAAAGTTATAAATAAAATGATCATCATTATTTTTTCCATTTATACTTAAAGCTTCATATTCTTAGACTTTGAGTACAGTGATTCTGCTAATATGATGTCACCATCGTAATGTCCTTTGTGCTGCGATGACAATTTAGTGGAGCTTGGAACTTAGTACAGACATGTTCTTGGTAATCTCTTTCCTTAGACCCTGTGAAGCACAACCGGTCTACGTTGACAGGGCAGAAATTCAGCATATCCCAGAAATGCAAGGGCCAGATAACTGAAGATATGCCTTTAAAGCTTTATACAGAAATAAAGAGCCATGAATGATGGTTTCATCTTGGAGAACTTCCTGGGAACAGTTTCCCGTGAATTCTCAGGAGATTTCAATTATCCTTCGCTGTTCAACCACAGCAAAACTATTAGTATGTACCTTCTCGGTGTATTTTTTTTATTGGATTTTTCCCTATCACATACCTCTTCTGTATCAGATGAACTCTCGTTTAAATTGTTACTACTTAGAACTTTACTTATGACTTTGTTCTTAGTCCAGTGTAATGGCACACACCTGTAATCTCAGTCCGCACAGAGGCGGAGGGGGGGTGGATCACTTTGAGGCCAGACTGATCTACAAAGTGAATCCAGGATAGCATAGTCTACACAGGCAAACCCTGTCTCAAAAAAAAAAACAACAAACAAAAAAAAAAAACAAAAAACAAAAACAAAAACCGCACACACACACAAAAAAATCCGCAAAACCAAACAAACAAATAAAACACTTTGTTCATAAGAAAATACAATTTCAATATATGACAATTGCTTTGGTGCAAGGTCTGAAAAATGTCCTTCAGAACTACTATTCTTCAAAGTCTCATAAATATGTTTAATTATTAGATAATTATAAACTTCAAATGTAGCAGAAAAGATAAAAATGAAAATGTTATGTTCATCGTTTTACTAAAATTTACCACATTTATTATTAAAATATTAAATTTAATAGGATATGTTTGTTCATAAGACACATTAACAATATTTGGGAACAATTGCTCATATTTACATGTTGGTTATTTTTTCATATCAGACTTTGGTAAACAAAAACTAAAACATGAAAGTTTGGCACAATAATAGAAAAATGAGTTAAATTCATTCTTTTCTATTTATACTTTTTTAAAAAATAGAATTGCTGGCATAATTGTGAAGACATAATGATGCTTGTGGGACCATAGTGCATAATTTCTTTTCAAACTCATACCAAAAATAATCTCTGAAACAGATAAATATCCAAGCTTATTAAAGATGTAGTTGCACATACTTATCAACATCCTCTTTTAAAAAATCTAAACAATATTATATTTTATTAGTTAGTGAAAACATCCATGAATTTTGCCATATACTTAGTCAATCCATAGTAATAATAGGTAGGGAACTTATTCAGAATTGTGTTAAGCAAATGAAAGAATTCTGTAAATGACAATTGCAATAATAGCTCTATAATCATAAGCACCCCTCCTGTATTTTTCCCTACTTATGTCTTCTCTGCCTTCATCCTAATTGTGGTGGCCATTGTAGGTAATGGACTGTCTTATCTCAAAATGACCTGAGCAGTACAAGTCCATCAATGGTCTTCATAGGTTAAAATAATTATGGTCTTGGGTTAATGTTGATTTATGAGGCATGTGGTGTGTGTGTGTGTGTGTGTGTGTGTGTGTGTGTGTGTCTGTGTTTCTTATTGATTGATGGATTTTTTTTACTTTGTTGTGTTTTATTTTATCTCATAAGAGAAACAATAAACTCTTGATGCTTTACATTACAAAAATTAGTAATGCCAGTGTCCATTAAGGGCTGATAAAAATCTGAATATATAGTAAACTGTCTCCATACAATAAATTGAAAAATAAATATAATTATTCTATATATTTCCTTTTGTATAAAATACAGTAATAGTATTTGTATTGTGAAGTTCTATTTGACAAATATTCTGATGATAATTATTAAATTATTTATTTTGGTGAGGATAACTAAAAGGTAAATGTGCTTATAAAATAGTTTTGGAATAGAGTGGGTAGAATATACAACTAAAAATTAATGACATTGGGAAGATAAAATTTTTATAATAAGTTTTAGTCTAAAGAAAGCATTAAATCATAAAAATTATAAAAAAAACTATAAATGCACTTGAAATCCAACAGATGTCTGGATTACGGTTTTTGAAATATTATTGCCGAGCGGCGTGAAATGAATGTTTCAACAGTCTGGTCCAGTTCACTGTGTCAGGTCACTGGTGTATTTTTATTATTATATTCATCACACAGTATATGTTAGAGTCATAACATTTTAGAATGTAGCTAAAGGTGCATATTTCAAAGCATATGCTTACATAGATCAGCATGCGAAAAAAAGTAGAGGTCTGCTGGAGCTGATGTTGAACAACTGGAAACAGGCAATGAGAGGTTAGAGTCAAGGTCCACTGATATAAAATATGGCTAAGTGAGCATGTGGCTTCGGATGTTAATAATCTGTTCTTAAATTACAAGTAAATCAATGTTAATTCAATCCAGAGAAAAGGAATTCAACATCCCAATTCAATAAAGAAATGGAATATCTTTTAGTTTCTTATATATTTAGTTTAGTTTAGTCAGGTTTTGACAGGTGATTTCTAGTCATTTATATTTTTGAGCACCGTTTTGAAATAGGTTCCTTAAATACAACCTGTTTTTTGAGGAAAGTATTTTAAAAATGAAGATGTGTTGTTGTAAATCATTTAAGATATAAAAAATACCAAGTCTACATGCATATAAATGCAAATTTAACAAAGTAATTAGATACTTTATATTTTATTATATACTATCTAACAGCAGATTTCCTTGACAAAGAAAAGAAAAGGAAGTAGGTCATATGTCTAAAGAATTAAGTACAAAGCTTCCAGACAATCTAATATATCTGTTCTGAATCACGTATTGTTTAAGGTGATAGAATAGAACCTTTTTATTTTATTTATTTTGTTAGTTTTTAAAGACAAGGCTTCTCTGCTTAAAAGTATCTTCTATTCTCCTGAAGTAATTGTTGTCTCCAAGGCTTATTGCTAACCTAGGCCTACTCCTGGAAACTTCTATTCTCCCTATAATATAATTTAGGTCTAGACTGTTTTCAGCTTCTGAGCTTTACTGCTGAATAAGACCACTCTTTCTATCTCTTTATGAACTCTTGAAGGCTGTTTCAATTTAGCTGTTCTGGCTCAATCTCTTCTCCAAGCTGACTGATTCAATTTGGCTTCTCACAGATTCCAACTGAATTGCTTTGCCTGGCCTTAAACTAACTCTGGCAATATGTTTTAATCTTCTGGCTCCTTCTCAATTTCTGGCTCACCTATCTTCACCTGTGTCTAGTTGTTCTCTTTTCAACCTATCTTTATAAAATCCTCCCAGTAAATCTCTCTCTCTCTCTCTCTCTCTCTCTCTCTCTCTCTCTCTCTCTCTCTCTCTCTCTCTCTCTCTCAAGTTGTCTCTCTTTCCTCTGTTCCTACGAGAATTGGTCATGACCTAATTCTGTCAAACCTTTCTCTGATTTGTCACTTTGTCTCCCTTTCAATTAGACATCACATTCAAACATGGGTGCTTCCTTCTACAAATTAACTTTACCTTCATTATTAGGGATTAATTGTGTGCATTAAGGGTATGTCAGCATTCTAGCCTGAGTAGCCATAATGCTACTCAGATCCCTCTACACTAAGTATCAGCTTTTGCTGTTCTGGAACTCGCTTTGTAGAGCAAGCTGGCCCCAAACTCATAGAGAAATGCCTGCCTTTGCCTCCCAAAATCTGGCATTAAAGGCTTGACCCACCCGGTCCATTTGCATGCAGTCTTTTACACCAATGAAATGTATTACTTGATCAAAATTTCACACCTTATTTTCTGTGCCCCAGGTTTATCTTTTTCTGATGAAATGTATTTATGTAACTTTAAAAATGGGGACAGAAAAATATGCATATTCAAAGAAGTAAATGACTTCCTAAAAAATCTGTATTTAAATGAATTACTTGTAAAATTTGTAAAGGCATTTGAAGTGGAATGTTTTTTAAACAAAGGGCAATGACAAAATACTTCTGGTAATACATGTTTTACATAGTAACTTTATAAAGTTTCTACTTTATACATTTTTGGGGATTTTGTTGTTTTTTTGTATTTAAATACATAATTTTTTCTTCTGAAAAAATTATAATAATGTCTAACAATAATATTGTGAATTTATGAAATTCTTTTTCCATTACTGTAAATTGTTATTGTTTACAGTAAAACATCTTTTTAAAATTAATTTGTTCAGATATCTCAATTGTTATCCCATCACTGTTCCTCCCATTCCTACCTCTTGCCCACTTTTACCCTACTCCCCTAGGTCTATGACCAAAGGGGACCTCCTCCCCCACTATATGGTCATAAGCTATCAAGTCTCATTTTGGTAGTCTGCTTATTCTTTCTCTGACACCAAGACTACCCACCAAGGGGAAATGGTCAAATATGGGGCAACAGAGTTCATGTCAGAGTCCCTGCTCTCCACATAACTGTGCAGAATGTCCTGTCCATTGGCTAGATCAGAATAGGCGTTCAGTATTTACACCAAGGACAATAAAACATCTTTTTTAAATTGAAAATATATTCTCTCTTACAGTACATCCTGGTCATGGTATCCCCTCCCTGCACTTCTTGCATCTTTCCCCCACCTCCTCTATCCCTCAGGTGCACTCTGCTCCGTTTTGCTTCAGAAAAGAGTAGGCTCCAAAGAGACAACAGCTAAACAGACAACAGCTAAACAGACATAACAGAGTAAAAAAAAATAGGCACACTTAAAAAAATACACCAGACTTTGTAGATTAAGAACATCTAATAGCACTTAGCATGGTGTGCTGGACTGTCAGTTTTGGGGGAGGGGAGACATAATAGCAGCCTCCATGCCAAACTCTGTCATTCAGCATCCAGCAGGTGGCCTGGCTTCTGCTTGCTGTGGGTCATCCAGGCATTGCTTGCTCCTGAACAAAAAAAGAAAGACCCTCAGGCCAAAGGTCCCGTTTGTATACAGGAATGGCGATAGCAGTTTAGGGATTGGCCTGTGCACTAGGCAAGGTTCCTGGTCCCACCACGGGAGGTATGAAAAGAGTTTTCCCCATAAAGTTATACTTATTTAGCTCTTTTAGAATGAAATTGTTGGTATCAGATGTCAGTGGAGATTTAGCAGCTCTACAAGCCAATGTTGATAGCAAAAAGTATTACAGCTCCTTTGTTAAACTACTGGGCTAAGCATGGCAGAGGAAGCAGGCAGATGCTTGAAATCAGCAGGCAGGCAAGTCTGGTGAGGTGCAGGCACAGTGGTGTTTCACCTGTGGTAACCACTAAGCCGGTTGTGATGGTGTGGGTTTCAGAGGCTGCCAAAGCAGATCCACCATTGCTGCCTTGACTGCCTAGATCACCAATCAAGGCCCAGGGAACCAGAGTAATTCCCCAGAATAAATATAGTCTCAGATGGTCATGGTGGAGGATGATGGGAACACAAGAGAGCATGGAAGCTATCTTTATTAATAGATTGTGTAGTGGGTATGGGTTTATAGGAAAATGTATCTAATTTGCTGGGGATATGGCTGCCAGGATATTATATATATGCAGTGTTAAAGTAACTCATTTACATGTGGTGCACAGGGTGCTATCACAAGAAGAAAAACATGGTGCTTAATTATCCTATGGGTGGGGGAAGAACTTCTATATAGAATTAAAGGTCATTTGCTTAAGGCCAACATCTCCTTAGCACAGGATGAGGTATTTCCAGGAATCCCCAGGTGCTTAATGAACAGATTCTGTCAGGAAAGGGCCAAGTCTGTAATTTTCCCTGAGGGTTGTGTGATGCTTCATAGAGTTTCTAAGGTTCAGAGAGGGGACTCCCTGAAAAGGAGGTCATCTGAAATTTGATCTTTCTATCAGAACCCCACAAAATTCTGCCTTTCGAGGTTTATACTAAGCTCTACTTGCTCTGCTTTGAGACTGAGCCTGTCTGTACTAGCTGAACATATATATTCTTTTATTATGAAAACAATTTAATGAGTTAAATTAATCAGATAAATTAGTTCATTAAGTATTAAAAGAATTATAATGAGGAAACAAAACCAATCAGTCTTGCCTTTACCAAGGTGAATAGAGAACCAATAAGATATTTGTATTCAAAATTTCAAACACACTTCAGAGGAATACATTTCTAAAGGTGCACAGGTATTTGTCATCAGCAAAGTTCAAAAGTAATTTCCAATGGGATTTTTTCTTATTTTTTTAAAAAATGTTTTATTATAATTTATTCACATTACATACCCATTGCAATCCCCTCACTCTTATCTTCCAGTTCCCACCCTTCCTCCCTTCTCTGACCTATTCCCCTCCCATAGACCTCTGACTGGTGGGGTCCTTCTCCCTCAAGGTCTGACCACAGCCTGTCATGTGTCATCTAGATAGCCTGCATCTCCTTCCTCTGTATTCCCATAAAGCCTCTTCACAAAAGGGCAGTAATCAAACCTCAAGCATCAGAGTTCATGT
This sequence comes from Acomys russatus, assembly GCF_903995435.1. NCBI lineage: Eukaryota > Metazoa > Chordata > Mammalia > Rodentia > Muridae > Acomys > Acomys russatus. Next base: position 48,656,340 of record NC_067158.1, read on the forward strand.
CAGTGGAAATTCCCACCCCTCCCCCCTTCCTCACATGGAGAATGAGCTGTCCATAGGCTACATCTGAAAAGAGGATCTGGGTTCTTTGTTTGCAATGTCCTTGGTGAGTACATGGGTTTATGAAGGTATGTATGTACCATAATGTCTTTCTGGGTCTAGGTTATCTTACTCAGGATGATCATTTCTAGTTCCATCCATTTGCCGGCATATTTTAAGATGTCCTTATTTTTAATGGTTGAGTAGTATTCCATTGTGTGAATGTACCACAGTTTCTTTATCTATTCCTTGTTTGAGGGACATCTTGTTATTTCTAGATTCTGGCTGTTATGAATAAGGCTGCTATGAACATAGTTGAGCCAATGTTCTTGTTGTATTGTAGAACAAATTTTGAGTATATGCCCAGTAGTGGTACAGCTGCATCTTGAGGTAAAACTAGGACAAATTGTCTGAGAAAGTGCCAGATTGATTTCTAAAGTGGTTACACAAGTCAGCTCTCCCACCCACAATGAAGAAGTGTTCCTCTTTCTCCACAGGCAGGGGCCAGCATGTGCTATCACTTGATATTTTGATCTTAGCCATTCTGATAGGTGTAAAATGAAATCTCAGAGTCATTTTGATTTGCATTTCCCTGATAACTAAGGTTGATGAACATTTCCTTAAGTGTTTCTCAACCATTAGATATTGCTCTGTTGAGAACAGTTTAGCTCTGTACTCCATCTTTTAGTTTGGTGGTGTTTAACCTCTTGAGTTCTTTATATATTTTGGATATTAGCCCTCTGTTGGATGTAGGTTTGGTGAAAATAATTTCCCAGTCTTTAGGCTCTCATTTTGTTCTGTTGACAGTGTCCTTTGCTTTACAGAAGCTTTTCAGTTTCATGAGGTCCCATTTATTAATTGTTGATCTTAAAGCCTGAGCATTTAGTTCAGGAAGTTGTCTCCAATGCCAGTGAGTTCAAAGCTCTTCTCCACTTTTTATTCTAAGAACTTTAGTGCGTTTGATTTTATTTTGAGGTCTTTAATCCACTTGAACTTCAATTTTCTACAGGGTGATAAATATGGATCTACTTTCATTTTTATACATGTAGATCTCCAGTTAGGCCAGCACCATTTGTTAAAGATGTGATCATTTTTGGATTGTATGCTTTTGCTTCTTTGTTGGAAATCAAGTGTCCATAGGTGTGGGTTTATTTCTGAGTGTTCAGTTCGGTTCCATTGAATAATGAGCATATTTCTGTGCCAGTACGTTCCTGTTGCTCTATAGTACAGCTTGAGATGGTGATCCCCCTCAAGATCTTTTAGGTACAGGATTGTTTTAGCTGTTTTACATTTTTTTTTCATCTGAAGTTGAGAATTGACTTTTCAAGGTCTGTAAAGAATCATGTAGGTATTTTGATAGGAATTTCATTGAATCTGTATGATTTTAACATTTCAGGAGGGGTTCTTGAGGAGATCCAGGCTATGGTGTGTCCTTTCTAAAAGCTGGTTTAGTGCTTCACATCTTAACTTCCCACCTTTGCCATGAGATTGTGAAGCAAGAAGAACTATATTAAACATTGGCAACTTGATACTGAAAACCAGAGTTTCTCCCATAGTAAGCTACTAATTATCACTTTGTCTTAAATAACCAAGTCTATAGTACAGCAGAAGAGAATCTGAGAGTCAGAAGACAAAGATTCTTAATGCTACTTCTACATTCTCTGTGTTCTAATCCTCCCTGTGCTTCTTTCTCCCTTTCTCATGTGATAGAACAAAGACATTTCCTTTAGACATAAATTCTATGTGGTTGTTAACTCTTTCTAGTACAAGAAACAGTATCCATTAAACAAATGTAGGACAACAGGAAACAATTTTAGAAGATACTTATTTTGCTTCTATTGTCTATAGAGCTGAAGCAGCCATTTTATGGGGAGTGTGGTGTTAGAAAATGGTATTTGGGTTCAAAGGTTTATTGTCAAATTTATTATTCTTCTGAATGAGAGTAATTTGAACTTCCACTTCTGAGATAAACTGCAGTCGTGTATAGCATTTAGAGAACAAGACAAATGACCGATGTTTCATTTTAGATTACAGAAAGTTGCCTACGTTTTTGCCATTTGGAGTAATTTTTCATAATAGTAAACCACATCTAGTCTATAAATGCAAGAGTTGATATTGAGTTATGCATGACATTTTATGATAGACATTTCTATTTCATACACGAGAAGAAATAAATATAAGTATACTTTTGGTAGAATAAATTAATTGAAAAAAATATAGATCTATTTTATGGAAAAATCCATTATATTATTTTTGGAAAGTAAACTTTAAATATTTTTTTCCATAAAAAATGAGACTGAAACACAGATGATAAAAGGAATAATTATTAGTCTTACTAAAGTTTTACATGACAGTAAAATAATAAATCTTTGTATGATAGTAAAATAATAAAGGTCACAATTCCAAAAAGTGGGCACTAATTATATTATAAGAGAGCTGATTGTACTTACTGCTTTAATATAAAGTAATGCTAAAAGAAGTTTCAGGTATTAAGTTATTTTGATAATGTCCCTAAAAATTAACACATCAATTTTGAACAAAATGGACCTGCTGTTTAAAAAATTTATTCATTTATAGTTGACTTTCATTCAGTGTTTTATAATATTCTTTTGGGGATATAGTTTGATCATGCCAATAAAGACTGTAATCAAATAGTAGAAAACATCCTAAGAGTTGTTAGTGAACATTAACATGTCCAATAGTGAACACTACTAAAATAAATGTGTTGATTTCTTTAAAGCAAAACCTTATATCACTTCCTTAAAACAACCTAGATAGTGATAGATTCTTTTTCAATGTATTAGCAGATAAAGACAAATAACCATGCTATTGATTGAGGTAAGTGGAGATATAAATATTTAGAATGACTTGAAATGAGATTAATCAGTTTGGGGGAAGATGATATTGGAAGGCTCATAAAATGTCTCATTGCCAAATTCACCCTGTCCCTGGAATAAAATACACATTGCTTCTGGTTTTGGAGTTTGTGGATGGAAATTTTTGAAATGTAGACGTCATATTTATAAATTTTTAGGATTGTTACAAAGTATTTCTTCAAAAGAGATGACTTTTTTAGTCATTATTTTACTGAAAAACTCGATATGACTAAGGCCCTGGCATGTGGGTGATGTATAAGGCTAATAAAGCATCCTGATGACCATGATGATGTATACGGAAGTCACAATCTATCATCACAATGGTATCTCTGAGATGATTCATAAGGATAGTACATCACTATGGTGACATTCTCTTGATATCGAGGTACCAGCAGGAATACAGCCCTCCGAGCAAACCCTTATCATAGTACTAAATATTATATTTTCAGAATTTATTTTATAATAGAAATGTAGTTACATAATAAAATGCCTTGAAAGATTTTAAAGGGTAAATAGTACTTGAAAGTATTGAGCCTGTGTATGTTCTCCTTTGGTAAACTAAATAAATGTACATACACTTAAATGCACAAATCACATTAAATATTCATTTCTTTCTGAGACAAGTTTATTTCCATAGTATGCTTTGTCTTGAATTTCCAATATTGTTATCTTGTTCACTATTTGAGTGTATGTTTGTTTTAATTGATTATGTGAACAATGAATTTTTGATCTGATCAGTTCTTGATACCCTTTGAAAACCAAATCAGATTTCATAGACTCTAAGTATCTGGAAATTCTCTTAGTTGTAGACTTTTGTTCTATGAATTTTGGTGTGTGTTTGATAGATTTATAGCATTTTTATAATCACAATTATGTTTAAAAAATAGTTCTTAAAATATTAGATTCTTCAGTCTTAGAATGTATGTCTTCTACTAATTTCTTGGACTCTTTAACATGCAAGTACAAACCAAAATATTTAATTCATGACATTAGGTAAGGGTAATTTTCTTCATAGTCTCCTTGGAAGCTTTATGCAGCCACTGCTTTTCTATTTAGAAATATGTAAAGGACTTTTAGAAGTTATGCATTTTTTAAGATAGTTATGGAAAAATTCATGTTATCAGTGCTAATATTGATGAAAATATCAGCATAACTATTCAGATATCATATAACAGACTGAATTGTAGTTACCACAAAATTATAAAGAACATCTTACTGGGAAATTCGGCCTTGGAAATTGTTTTTTGGTACAAGGACAACTTTGTAGATTTTCATGACTCAAGTATTTGAAAAACTTGTTTGCATTTTAAAAACTTTTAGTAAAGTAACTAAAAGCAGGGAGATTAAAAAGGAATATGCCTAGTAGTATTTTTCTCCTGCAATATAAAATGTGTAAGGACATGGAAGACACTCAACAGGGCAGCCTGAAGTAGAAATTTCGGAGCTTCAGTTTGAATATGTTGTACATGTACCTGTCAAAGTGAATAATTGTGTCATCTCTATTCCCTCAAAAACCAGTCATTGGACATCTAAGTTTGTCCTCAGAATTTGCCACAGGGAACATTGAAACTCAAGAGCAATGCTAAAAAAAAAAAATGTGAATTAAGAAAAAAAAGTAAATAAAAGGAGATATATAAGTATTATTCTTGGAGGCCTGAGATCACCTTTTAAAAAGTAATAAAATATACACTGGTGTTTTAAGTAAATTGATAAGGGACATTAAATATAGATAAAGTGTTTGTGGAGTTTTCTTTAAAAAATAACTACGAAACTGGTGTTAGAAATTGATAGCCTTACTGAATAACTATGATCTTCATTAAAAATTCCTAATCCATGTTCTGGTTATTATAAATAAGAGCATGGAAACAGCCTAAGTGTCCCTCAGTAGAAGAATGGATAAAGAAACTGTGGTACATTTTCACTATGGAATACTACTCAGCTATTAAAAACAAGGAATTTCTGAAATTTGTGGAATAATTGAACTAGAAGTGATCATAATGAGTGAGCTAACACAGAATCAGAGAAAATCAAATAGTATATACTCACTTATAGCTGGACACTAAGCCAAGGGGCATGTCTCATGAAAGTCTTATTTACAAGGAAAGTGGGATAGAGGTGAGGACATCCTAAGGTGAGAGAAATATAGAAGATAGGGAAATAGATGTATCCAGAGGGTCCTACAAACCTACAAGAAGAACACTATGATGGGCAGATCTGGGCCCAGGGGTTCTGCTCAATCTATGGCACCAACCAAGGACAATATGTGCAGTCATCATCAAACCTCTACCCAGACCTAGCCAAGGGACAGAATATTCTCCACAGTTAAGTGGAGACTGGGGACTGACTTTCACACGAACTCTGGTGCCCCATATTTAGCCATGTCCACTTGATGGGGAGCCCTGATGGCACCTGGAGGAAGGATAGCAGACTACCAAGAAGAAACTTGATACCCTAGCATCATATTCAAGGGGAGGAGGTCCCCCTCAGTCACAGTCATAGGGAAGGGGAATGAGGTGAAAACGGGATGGGACAGGAATTTAGATGTAATATGAATGATTTTATTTTTCAATGAAAAAATAAATAAAACAGAAAAATTCCCTAATCACAAAAGAATTTTTCTAGTCTTCAATTTTTACCCTTGGAAATTTATGAAAAAATAAATTTATTTTAATGTATACTTCATTAAAAATAAATACAGGGGGAGGAAATCCTCCTCAGTCACAGTCATAGGGGAGGGGAGTAAAGAGAAAATGGGAGGGAGGGAGGAATGGGAGGATACAAGGGAGGAGATACCCATTGAGATGCAATATGAATAAATTAATAAAATACAATTTAAAAAATAAATAAATAGTTCCCAAATATTTATTAATACATCACATTATTTTATTAGAATTTAATTTATAAAATAATTTTGCTAACTTAGCACAATTGCTTTCATGAATGAACTGTTAACATTAACCTTCTAAAATGTTTTAATTATTTTTCAGGAAAAGGTTTTTAATGTTCTTGTATATAGGATATATCAAGATAGTGTTTGATATACTGGCCCAGAAAGCTGAAGATTATGTATGCTCCAATGTGATAGAGAGTTTGGGCAACTGGTCAGGCAACAAACAATCTCTCATTTTTTCACTTTGGAAGCTGCTAATTTTTTCCTTCTCAAGTGATTTGAAGCCATGTCCATAAGGAGGTTTTTTGATGTTCATCATATTCTTTGAGGTAGTCTGTCTGTTGCCAGGAGTTCACCTGTCCTATTTTCAATAATCCTTAAAGCAATGAAAACATTGGATAAGAAATACATACAGAACGTGACAAGAATTCACAGAAAGAGAGCAAATGAGAGTCCCAAGGTTAAAACCAGGTGGTATGAGAGCAGAGTGCTTCGAAGCCATCTTAGTTCTTTAGTTGAATCCCTAGATGTTATAGACTTGAAAAAACAGTGAAAGGAGTAAAAAAAAAAGATTACTTCTCTCAGTATTACAAATTGAGGATAAATTGGTTATTCATTTTTATTAGTTTTTTGTTTTATAAATGAAAGACACAGCTATTATTTCCCTTCGTTTCTGTGTGATAAAATGTTACTCTTTCTTTATATTTACATACAGTTTATTGTATATAATATATGATATAATTTAATATACAAATCTAAAATGTGTGAATGTATGGATTACATATTCACAACCAGAGTTTTGAATTTTACAAAGTATTCATTTCAAACTAAATAATGGAGGCTCTATTCTCAAAAATAGGAAAATGGTACCATATCTAGAGCTGGCTGTTGGGAAAGTATAGAAATAGTATTTAAAGGTGAGCATAAAAACAAATTTGAACATCAAACAAATACATTGACAGTGATGTCCAAGTTACGGCGAGTCCACATTGTGCTACTGAGTATAGGAGACACTATCACTCGGGCAGCAAACTTGTAAGTAATGAAAACACAATGTACATTAGGTTATACTTAATTTAGTTATAAACATTTCTAATTTCAAAAGTTAGCAATGAAGCTAATAAATAGTTCATTGAAAACAAAAAAAGTACTAGGGCTGATGATTTGGGTCAGAAGTTGAAAGTGCTGGTTACTCTTCCAGAGGGCCCAAGTGTAAGTACCAGCAGCCACAGGCTAACACACAACCGTATGTGATTCTCAAGGATCCAGTATCATTATTGTGCTCATAGTGATGGGCACTGTACATACGTGGTGCCCACACACACATGAAGGCAAAACATCCATACACATAAAATATCTTTAATCATACATTATAGAACATAATATGTGTATGTCTGCATGCTATTGGGCATATTAAAGATACCTTACAATGTTGCGTTGTAACTCTCTGTCTTAGCAAAACCCAGCCATTGTCCTCTTTGCTTGCCTACGGCTGGAGCTCAGGACAATGAGTTTTAGTTACAGAGAAGAGCATTGCTCTGTAACATCCTTTTAAAAGGATACGTAGACTATAGATGTTGTCTATTTTTGTTGATGTATATGTGTCTGTCTTCAGTAGCTACCCATAGCATGTTTATTTCCTCTGTGTAACTCTCATCCCAGAACCTAGTTATAGCCACAAAGAAATGAATTGTTTCAAAACAGCAGATTTTAGTAGAAACCTTTTGTAGCTTTTCTTTACTAACTTTTCTGGGGGTGAATAGAAATATGTTGACCTGCATTTCTGGCTACTAGCACAACCCCAAATGTGTCTCAGCTGTTTAGAATTGTAAACAGTGTTTTGGCTTCCTTAAATTTCCTTATTGTAATCATCAAGCACTGGCTGGATCAGCACATAATAATGCCAACATATTTAACTGGGCATCTGTGACTAAATTATACAGCACTGTTGCCTTTAAATTAAATAGAAAATACATAGGGATAATGATTTATAAATATTTTCTCCAACTTATTTTTCTATTGGTGTTATAAATTTTTATCACATTAAGATTATATTTTTTACATATGGGAATATAAAAAAATTATGTTTCAAAACCATGTCATAGAAACTTTTTAATAATCAAGGTTATTTTAAACTAAAACCTAGGTACAGAATGACAATCCCTTTGGACAAAAGGAAGAAGAGAGAAAGGGGAGGAAGAGTAGGAGGAGCGCTGGAAGAGAAAAAAAAGTGATGGGATAAAAAGTGTTAAGAGTAGGAATAGATAGCTTGAAAATTTCAACTATGTTTTTATGATGAAAATTTGTGTTCACAGAAAAATTAATTTGTTACAGTTTCTAAACTAGATAAATATAGGATTACAATGCTGGTGATGTTCATCACAAGAGTATTTTCATAGCATTACATCACGAGACTAATATGTTTCAGTGTTATGTAGTGGTAAAATCAAATGTACTTCAGATGCTTTAATATTTAAATGTATAATTTATTCCCAATGCCTCCACACATTAAAGTCTTTAAAGTCTCTACAAAGTTGATGGTGTTCTCATTTCATCTAAATAGAGACCTACCAAATCCTAAATGTGACCCAGGAAAATGCTACAGATAATTTGAATAAGACAATTTTAGGTATTGTCAATGAATAAAGTTGTATACAAATTAGGGGCCTTATTACATAGTTACAGTAAAAACTATTTTGCAACTGTATATAAGAAAGCAGCATAAGTGTCTAAGTCATAAAATGAGTATATCATACATAATATGAGATATTAAACTACCAAATTATTGACTTATAACTAGCTCATGTATGTTATACTCAAAGATTAGAAGGGAGAAATATTTGCTATAATTAGTTTGTCCAGCAAATATTTATTTGTGTTGAATGAGTAATTCTTCTGAAACCAAATCAGCTCAGAAGTGTACTTAGCATTAGCACTTATTAAAGAACATTACTTACCAGATTCCCTTCTCACTTCACTTGTTTCTCTCTCTCTCTCTCTCTCTCTCTCTCTCTCTCTCTCTCTCTCTCTCTCTCTCTCTCTCTCTCTCTCTCTCTCTCTCTCTCCCGCCTGTTACTCTGTCTCTGTGTCTCTGTCTGTCTCTCTGTTTCTGTCTCTCTTTCTCCTCGTCCTTTCCTGAGCTGTAGTTAATTTTTAGTTATATTGTAGTTTGACTAAAACAATACTCATTTCATGAAAATACACTTTGTCACTTTCAGCACATTATTTGTGCATTAATCCATGGCCTTAATTTTTGTCCTTGAATTTTGTGTCACAAAGTTGAGAGGATGTAGCGAGTGATTAATATAATCTGCATTCTAATTCCTCCCGGATGGTATTGCTTTTGTTCATTGTATTAACTCTGCGCAGAAACATGTAGGTGATTTTTTTTTTCCACAAATTAAGTCAAGGTCAATGAGTGCCCGGTACTTTCATTGGTTTCATTGCTGCAATGTTACACGTTTTCTAGAAAATGGAACTGATAAGACAAACAGCATATATTTGATTACTTTTGGCCAGACATATCGTTCAGTTTTTTTGTAATGAATAAATGACTGATGTAAAACATAAATTCCACTTTTTTGAAGCAATTCATATTAAATTATGTTGTTAAATGCAAATAGGATTTATTCTTATAAGTTAACTTTATTCCAAAAAAAAAAAACCAAGGAAAATTATGAAAGTGAAGTTATTACTTTTTCACATGCTAGTCATAGACAAGATACATACAGTATGGTTACTTTTTTATGCTGTAATAGTTAACTTACCATTACAGTTTTAAAGTTATAATGGAAAATACATAAAATATAGCTCATTTTTTGATAAATATACTCTTAATAATATGTTAAAATCAGATTCATGTCTAGTGAAAGTCCTTGATTGAACATTGACATTTAAAAACAAGTGGTTTTAGTTTTTAATGCAAGTCTTATAATTAAAAATTCTCATAGTCATAAATAATAGCATCTATATGTATTTAATGCCAGTTACTATTTTAAATATTTTGAACATATCCATGAATTAAATTATGAAACAATTTTACAGTAGCAATTAATTTTCCCACCTTTTCATGTGAAAATTTTGATATAGGTAAAGTAAAAATAAACAAAATAAATTAATCAAACTATTACCTGAAAACTACTTTAGTATAGGCTTTAGAAATCTGTTTAAAAAGAGTTACCTTAGGGTCAGAGGAGATAAGCACTTGCCTCCAGGCATGACTGCCTGATTCTAATTCCGAGGAGCTGCAGGATGGAAGGCAAGCACCAACTCCTACAAGAGGACCTCTGACTTCCTCAAGAGGATGTTCATGCAAGCATGCATACACACATGCAAATTACTGATGTTTAGAAGAGAAAATGCCTCAGTAATTGTTTAGCCATTTCCATTGTAAATGTCAATGATACACAGTATATAAAATAATATGTTAAATTAAGCAAACAAGTATCTTAATATGCCCCTCATAGCAGTATATCTATTTACATGAATTCTATACTTGCTTTCCAACATAGTCAAAACGAACTTGTTTTAGAAATTGTCGAATGGTATTTGTGGAGTACATACTGTTCACGTTATTTAAAATCTAATTTTTCACATTATTCGGATTTGGGAGGTTTTTCGCTTATTTGATCACAGTTTAGAGTCTAGGTCTTGCTTTTTACAACTGTCTCTTCTACAGCATTTTTGTGATCTACAAATAGTATGTATTTACAGTACATTGCCTGTGGTTTGAAAATGCTAATATAGAAGATGAAATGATATTTTAAGAGTAAATCTAGACTTCCCCCCAAAGAATTTGGAAATAGAATATTTGCTATAGTTGTATTTGAAATAGTGCAAATTTAAAATAATCTGTTTGAATACGATTTTATTTTTTGGCTTACAAAAAAAATGGAACTATGTCACAGACAGCATACAGTTGGGATGTCATGCATCAGACACATGTCAGAAAATTAGTCAACAAAACAGAGGTGCCAGAGATACCTCTCAGAATCAACATGAAAGAGAAAGTTTGCTGAAGTGTCAAAATATCATAAAAAAACGCTGCCACTTACCTAATATACACTTATTCTACATGAATGCAGCATCTTCGATAGTCACTTATTTGGTTCTTCTCTACTCAGAACCGTGACTAGGCTCAAAGTTTACTAAACTTGAAGTATATTAGAAACAACTAGATGGAAATCTTTTGTTTCTCAATTTGATAATCATTAACATAATAACATTAATAGAAATTAAATTGTCAGTTTAGAAATTAGAGTATTTCTCCTTTTTTTCAGTAATTGAAATAATGAGTAAATGCAAGTATAACTGATATATCTACATTTAGTTGTTTTTAATTTAATAAATGGCTGATGATCACCAGATATTACACTAGAATTTTTATGTTCGTAAGTATGTGTGTATATATTTGTAGATATTTTCTTTCTTTATTCTAATCATTTTTATGGAGTACTACAGGGCTTTTAGTCTTCATTTCATGTACAGAGTAGATTGAGTAGCTATTTACATAATATTTATATATATTTATAATATTTATATATAAAGATCATTTTTACTAAATCAGTGGTATAGCACTTAGTATAACACCCATGTTTTCAGCAGTATTTGCTATAGTCAAGCAATATATTAGCAGTTAAGAAATATGCTTCATTTATTTTATTTTATTAATTTATTCAGATTACAACCCAATTGTTATCCCATCACTTGTATCCTCCCATTCCTCCCTACCTCACACTCTCACTCTATTCCCCTCCTCTAGGTCTATTTTATTATGCTCCATTACCCTGAGGCATTTAGCATGTTTTTTGTTTAATTTATAGTTCAGTATGAAAATTTATTTTTACTATATTGCAAAAATGTTTTTTCAATATTATTTGAATATTTGTTCTGATTTAAAAGAATTAAATAATATATGTATAAAACATTATTTTATAAAAATAGAAATATATTATATGTAATATGAACACTTTCCATGTTATACATATTAAAATGTAACGCAAAGCCTATAACTTTAATAATTTTAGTAACTGAATAATGTATAAAGACTTAATTTATATGTTAAAATATATTTATTTTATAATATCTACTAATATTTTCCTTAAAAGTTCTCTTTAAACTATTTGCAGTCTATTTAGTATTTGATAAATTTATTGTGAAGATCTCAAAATGATAGCATACAAAAGATACATTTTGAAGATATATAAATATTTCTGAATACCTCTGATTTTACCTTTGCTTAAATGGATCAAATGCAGTATTAAAATTGAGTTCTAATAAATCCTCAACAGTAACATTGAGCTAAGATATTAAATTATCCATATTTTTCATATATTGTATTTGACTTCAGTTATCTAATAAATCAGTGTAAGGGATGATAGGAAGTATCAAGAGTGAACTGATTTTTTCCTTTCCTCAGGCAAATAGAGTTTATTTTAATAACATTAATTCAGTGGCAACACAGTAAATATTACTTGCTCATAAGAACTGTGGAGGTAATCTGATTCCTGAAGCCTGACAAATGACTTACAAAGGTAACAGGCTGGGTAAAATTCCTACTGCTGCTATTAAGACTTATTGGAAAGTGAAAAGATGCTGTCAATTTTCAATATATGTACTGTTGAGATTTCATGCCTTTCATTATTAATGCATTCATTAATCACAGTTGAAAATAAAGAGATTGATCACAATATACAAAGATGGGAGAATAATAATAAAGAAGATGTTTAAGGATTTCCAAGAAAATAAAGTTTCACTATAGAACAACATAAAGATCATTTATTTATTTCATTGATGTAAAAGAGACAAAACTGTACATTTTCCAACACTAAAAATCTTGTGTTTATTTACTTGATATGTGGCAGGTCTGTGTATTATGTTATTACTCATTGAATAAAGTAATTGTATAAGAAACTATTTCAAACATAAAAGGACAAGAATAATTTTAGTGCATAGTTAGTAGTAAATTTTGGCACCACCTACCATATGTATTTTTTTCCTCTCTCCCGTCAGTCTTTTGCAGATGGCCACTAGCCTTATTAGGTCTCACAGAAAACAAGCAATACTAACAATTTATGCAAAGTCACTGGATTAACTGAAAAATTGGAAAACTCTGCAAGGTAGCAGAAACAGTAAAAGCTGATTTCTTCTTACTGAGATCAGAATGTCATAAACCTAATCAGAAAACTGAAAATTTTCTGACATGTTCTTTAAAGAAAAAATATGTTTATGCTGAAGAATCTGTCATTATATAAAGCCATGATGATAGGGGAACATGGTTCACATATGTGCAAGTGATGAGATGAAAAATGGAAATTTAAGAGTAAAAAATAGTAAGGATCACACATAATCAACCGAAATGACTTAGGAGAAACCAGTGACATGGCATGACTTAGGAGAGACAATGAGGCTTTAAAGAGAATAACTGATTTTTTTTTCCTAAGCATTGTCTAGCTGAATTAATTTTACTTCATCACACTTTCTGGTATTTTCCCCCACTAATTTCTTTTCAAAGTAATGTTGAGATCATAAACCAACCCTTGAGTTGTGTTACGGGAAAAACATTGCAATACGGAATAGGGACATCATTTTGGGTAATATGAGAGAGACAAAGTAAAGGAAAATTGGCCTGAGTCATGAAGAAGGAAAGCAATATGCATATTCCTTTAAAGCGTTAGTCATTCCCTGAAAAATATGGAGGGGACTGAGAAATTTTCATTACAATTCTTTTTTTTCCTAAATTAATTTTATTAATTTATTCATATTACATCTCAATTGTTAGCCCTTCCCCTGTTTCCTCCCATTCTTCCCTCCCTCCCACTTCCCCCCTTCTCCCCTCCCCTATGTCTGTGATTGAGGGAGACCTCCTCCCCCTATATATGCTCTTAGAATATCGAGTCTCTTCTTGGTAACTTGCTATCCTTCCTCTGAGTGCGACCAGGTAATGCTACAAAATTAAATTAATTTCTATACATAATATTTACTTTAACTCAGTAACTTAAAGCACCAAACATAATCATGCATATGGACTTTTACAGTCTGGGCCATGAGGCTGTCCATGGAAACTGCGAACAATACGGTCAGGTGAAAATGCATACTATGGGTTTTCTGGTATAGGCACCTAAGACTAGAACCCTAAAATGAGACTCCCATATTCTGAGTTTTTATTTCTTGACTGCTTTTCAATATTTCACAAATAATCTGTTTTACATATATCATTCTTCTTTCAAAGAGGGACCAGAAATGTACAATATATAAATTTTTAAAGAATTCTCAGACATCCATCATAACAAAAGAAACTGAAACTAATTCAAACAAAGGCCAGCATTAAACCTATGGTCATGGCTGACATTAATAGTACTTAAGTTTTGAATACCATTGGTTTTAAGAGAATTTTTATTCATTATTTACACAGTAAAATGTGAAAATTAATGTGCTATAGTTTAAGCCTATATTTGACATTACTTAGATAGCAGCAATCTAATTAAACAGAAATAGTTCAAAATTCTGTTTGGAATAATTCTTTTGGCCTGGGCAATAAAAAGTATGTTAATACTAACACAGAAAAATTAATATGATATAAAATACAATATAATTGTGACAATTGGTATTTGGAAATAATATAAATTCCTATTTATATTACATAATGTAGGATAACTTGCAGAGTTGTTTGAGAGTTGTTCTTTGTTTGGAGACCCAGTGTTTCCATGTCTCAAGCTGCCTGACTGGTTCACTGAAGCTGTAAGCTATCCAGTGTAAGAACAGGACACCTAGTGAGCTCTGTGGGACATGATATTACGGATGAACAAGAGCATTTGAAAAAATAATCTATAAAGTTTTGTGAGTTTTGTGAGTACTTTTAAGTGGCGTTTTTATAACACGTAAGCAAAAAAGAAGTGACTATAGTAAAGTTAAATGACCCTACTGTGTTTGGAAGGCTCTGTCTCCTTGGAAACATCCAATCCCTTTGGATCTTACAATCTTTCTGCCTCATGTTCCACAAAGCATCCTGAGCCCTGGAAGGAGGGGTTTGATGAAGACATAACATTTAGTGCTGAGTCTCCTAAAAACTCACCTCTTTGCTCCTTATCCAATGTTGGGTCTCTGTGCCAGTTCCCATCTCTGATGTTAGCTGAGTGAAACATTGTTTTATGTATATAACAGGAGCATTTTATTGCTATAGTCCCATAGCGGAACGCCAGTATTTGGTTTTCTTCAAGGCCCATCACCTGTCCATTCTTAGTGGGCCTTAAGTCCAACAAAAGAATGGTTGGTTTGTGCCACAAAGTTAGTGCTAAGATTCAACCAGCCTATATCCAATGGGGATCAGCAGTGTGTATCACAGTAGTTGTAGCTGTATTAATGGTTACTTTCCCCTACTTTAGAGTGCAGAATACCATCTAACTCCATGAACAACAGTCAGTAGGGCTGTAATCCTGTTAGTACTTGCAAAACTTCCCTTTGTTCAATGAGATATGAAAGTGTTGCAATCAGCATTAGGGTAGATTGTAGGTAGAGGGTTTTAATGGCTGGCTTGACGTCCGGGTTTCTCTTTCTGCATCCTGAAGAGTACCTTCCCAAGCCAAAGGTACTAGAATATAGAAATGAAGGCTCCATGCAGACACCAGCTCTACCTCTCTGCCTATTCAATGAGCTATGTGCCTGTTGTCCTGACAACAGGGCCCCACTTTCAAATTTCAAAGAGCAACTTCCTGTCCTAGCATTATCCTGATTTCTCTAAGGATCTTTACGGGATGCTTTCAGTGAACAACTTAACCAAATGTAACCCAGGCTGACCACTGGAAACCTTGCCTGGCTACAAATCATGGCTAGTTCAGAGACTATATCCTCCACTATTAGAAGTCCTCATTATTCAAAGGTGGCAAAATAACTACTGGGCAAAATGTCCTCTTTCTGCCACTAACAGAATCTGCCTAAAAATGGACAACTTAGATGCAGGCAGAGTTGACGGCCGCACTCCGCCAAGTCAGGGTAAGCAAGTCCTCAACAATTCCTGCCCTGAGAACAAGTCTGGCAGAAATATTAGGACAGAAAACTGAAGATAAGGCTCCAATGTTATAAAGTGTATTGGGGGACTGGCCAGGAGGTAAACTGTCTAATGTCAATTTGTACATTTTGGAAACTGCTAATCCACACTGCTGATTCACACAGGAATTTAAGTTTTATTCTTTCTCAAGTCTCTGAAGGGCATTGAAGACAAGATAATATAGTTCTATAACCAAGTTATCTGGTTAGAGGACAAGATCGTTTTAGATCAAGATAAAGAAATTAAGCTATGGGGGCTGGGCGAGGTAGCGCACACCTTTAATCCCAGCACTCGGGAGGCAAAGGCAGGTGGATCGCTGTGAGTTCGAGGCCTGCCTGGTCTACAAAGCAAGTCTAGGACAGCCAAAGCTACACAGAGAGACCCTGTCTCAAAAAACCAAAAAAAAAAAAAAAAAAAAAAAAAAAAAAAAAAAGAAAGAAAGAAAAAAAAGAAAAAGAAAAGAAAAGAAATTAAGGTATTAGGATTGAGATACGATAGATATTGAATCACATTTGGAAATCTAGACCCAACAAGACAGGAAAAACACTTCAAACGAGACGAATGCAGATGGCCAAGTCACTATGAATGTAACATATATAGACTCAGTATTCTCATGATTGTCACATGGTTCTCCCTGCTGTATGTAGTTTGTTTTACTATGTGTAATAAAATAAAAATATTTTTTTAAATCTTTGTAGTTTGCTTTATACATGTGTAATAAAATAAATGTATTATTAAAAAAAAAAAAAGAAGTCCTCATTAAAGTCCGCTTCAAGATGACAGGAAATTTAGACTGCATTAGGTTTCCACACCAACCTCCAAATATTCCCCCAACCCCAACTGTCTTGTCTCCACATCCTCTCCCTCAAACCCCATCACCACAGGTGCCTCCTGCTCCTGTTCCTACTCACCCAAGTTTACCAGCAAAATTTATTCTATTTGGCCAAATGCTGCTTATCTTTGGTTCTAAGCTGAAATTAGAAAGAAAAAAATGTAAACTAGACATGAAAAACAAGAGGTCATGTATCTTTGTCTGAAATATATCAGGTTTTTAGAGAGCTGTGGAAAAAAGCCGTCTGCGGTATTGTTACAGATGTCTTTTTAAAAGGTGCCTGACACAGTCAGGTGTAATAGCCCAGGAATCTATGTAATCTTGTTTGTTGTTGCATCCAAGGGCAAAGCCTTGACTTATTTTCCCAGAGAAAACCTCTTATGTGAGAGGAAGCTTCTATTTATAAGTCCATCCCTCTAGGAATTTTTGAGCAAATTTGTCAGATAAGGAAAAAATATAAATTGAGACATGTAAAATAATATATTACTTTGTGTGGTCTCTGGTATGAGAGTTTAAACATAATCAGGATTATATCTTGAAATTATAATTTGTATTTTGTTAGAAAAGAAAAATATTAAACTGTGAAACTCAAAAATAATGATTTAAATATGTGAAAAATGTTTTAACTATGTGAGGTTTATATGCCTGTTAATGAGCTCCAAAGAAAATAAGTAGCGGGAATTTTTCCCGAAACATATATGGGATTGGGACCATAATGCAAAAAAGAACTCTCAAAGTAAATCAATGTTATTTCATGCATATGATTCTGTTATTATTATGAAATTTTGTAGTTTTAAAAGCCATAAAATATCTAAAGTCAGAAAAATGGTAGGCATGTATAATATTGTTGTTATGACAAAGAACATAAAATGCAAAATATTCCCTATTAATTTTCTAAATTCTAAGACCTATATTTACACATATCAATAAAGGTTGAGCTACATTTTGCAATACCTCTAACTGCTTCCATCAACTCCAGTTTTCTTTTTCCCTGTACAATTTCCCTTTTTCTTATTTGCAAGGAGCTATCCAAATCCACGTATCTTTAAAACTTTAAAAGCATAATACAATGAGACTATATTATAAAGGAAAGTCAACTCTTCAAAGTAGACAACTAGCATATTTAGATAAGCACCATTATATATTTTTTTTCAATCTCAAAAATACATTCTCAATAATACTATAACAAATGTAAAATCCAGCTAGAGAGGGAAGCTAGGGATATTACAGGCTGACATTGCTGTAATTAAGGGATGAAAAAATAGCCACATTTTAGGACATAACAAAGTATACCATCTGGGTTTGCCAGCTATAAATATTAAATATGGCAAGAGAAAGGACAAACAAAGCTAATATAAGCATTGAGTAATTTTTCAAATTCTTAAAGAATCAAAGGAAATCAAAGAATCATTATGGTTTCTAAATACATCTAAGGGTAATTTGTTGATAAAAAAGAGTTGGCATCACTTCATAATTTACAAAAGAGGATCGAAGACAGATGTCAGAAGCAGATGTACACTTCTCAGAAGGGGTAAGAAGTGATGCTGGAGAAAATCGGGTTCTTTTGAAAAACAGACCAAATCAACTACAAGAAAATAATGTTTGAAAAAGCATGAGCCTCTATGAGTTGGTTTAATCATCCCATGCTGTTGATACAAATCACTAAGACATAACCTCTCAAACGGAGAAGTCTAAAATGGAATTGGCAAGTTATTGGTAACATACTCTTCTCAGAACACTCTGCCAGGCAAAATAAATAAATAAATAAACTGAAATTAAAGATGAGCACCTTCAGACACTACATCCCATTAATTCCTTCTTCACAAGGTGATAGGAAAGGAATGATTCCTTTGTTTTCCAACCATCTATCATTGAACGTTGATCATCCATTTGATAACTTGTTCTAATTATGATATCAGACACAACACATGTGAGGATCTTTAAAGCTTAAATACATATGTTAAGACAATCCAGAATCCCAATAAGAGCTCGTTTTCTTATTTGAAATGTGCTGCATTATTTATTTGAATGCACAAATGCATGCTTTATCTAAATATCTCCCCAAAACAACAAAATAGATGGACGCAATCTTACTTTCTGCTTCCCATGGCTGCATCTCGTATATCTGTGCTGTACATCCCTAATACATCCTACAATGATTGAGTTCATAGTTATGTTCATACAATGATATTAATGTTCACATGTTCATAGTATATCTAAAACGATGTTTGTAATACCATTCTAGATCAGTACTTAAATCTATGACAATTTAATCCTATAAAGCAATTACTTCTGATATTTACAGACTTATTTTACTCTTATTTCCTTTATCTTCTACCTCATACTCAAAAACAACACCAAGAAAAGTTCTAGGAAACACTTCACACCTGACAATACTGGCCACAAAGCCCTTTACTCTTTCCTACTGGCCCCAGTGATCTTCATCTTTCAGGACCAGCTGCTCAAGACTAATCCATTCTACTTAAGTCTCTTTAGAAAGACAAGTTCAGACAAATCCTCAACCCCTTTGAACTTGTAAAATACTTGATGTCAATTTCATTTTTCATAAACTAAATATTATCAAGAATAGTAGGTTGAAAATAAGCACTGTCAAAGTAGTTTATTCCATTTAATAGTTGTATTTTTACTTGACTCCACAGCTTTATAGACAAACGTATATTTGAAGTATATTCCAAATTATGCTTACTGAGAAATTGTATAACATGTACTACTTTATCCACACTATAGATTAATTGGTGCAAAATGGTGAATGTATAACAAATTTGAGCAAGCAGTTCTATTGAGTTGTTGGTAGTTTTTTTTTTTTTTTTTTTTTCCTATTTTTTTTAAATCAAATGTCTTTATTTTTTTTCATTTTATTGTTTTATTCATATTACATCTCAATTGTTAGCCCTTCTCCTGTTTCTTCCCATTCTTCCCTCCCTCTCACTTCCTCCCTTCTCCCCTCCCCTATGTCTGTGACTGAGGGAGACCTCCTCCCCCTATATATGCTCTTAGAATATCGAGTCTCTTCTTGGTAACTTGCTATCCTTCCTCTGAGTGCCGCCAGGTTTCCCCATCCAGGGGCCGTGGTCAGAAAAGGGGCACCAGAGGTCATGTGAGAGTCAGATCTCACTCTCCACTCAACGGTGGAGAATATCATGTTCGTCGGCTAGGTCTTGGTAGGGGTTCAAAGTTTAAAGCCTATATTCTCCATGGCTGGTGCCTTAGTTTGAGGAGGACCCCAGGACCCAAAATATATAAAGAACTCAAGAAATTAAACACCACAAAACCAAACAACCCAATTGCGGAATGGGGCTTGGAACTTAACAGAGAATTCTCAACAGAGGAGTATCAAATGGCCGAGAAACACTTAAAGAAATGCTCATCCTCGTTAGTCATCAGAGAAATACAAATCAAAATGACACTGCGATTCCATCTTACACCCATCAGAATGGCTAAGATCAAAAACTCAAATGACACCACATGCTGGCGAGGATGTGGAGAGAGAGGAACACTCTTTCATTGCTGGTGGGAATGCAAACTAGTACAGCCACTTTGGAAAGCTATCTGGCGAGTTGTTGGTACTTCTAACATATAGAATTAATCTAAATACAAAGTTTACAAGGGGTTAGCTGTGGCAGTCCCTGTACAATGCTTTTGAGGATTTTCCATAAAATAACATAACATCAGATTCAGCAAATAAATGCTGTTGATTATAAGTTAATCATACAAAATCCTTTTTACATAATTAGCAATATGTTAGCTAGATATAATTAGCAATATGTGTGCACATGCCTATATGTGAACAATGTGATGTTAATCGATGAGAACACTGGCTGACACTCAGTTGCTTAGTGACAAATACCATCTTTGTCATTCTTCAGATTATATAAGATTGGATGACAAAATTTCATGTCTAGTGGCTTGAATATAGGTATAAATGTGCTCACGCATGTGCGTGCGTGCACACACACACACACCCAACACACAATATTGAAATAAATAAGACACTGAAATTTTCACTTATGATATTTTTCTACATTTTTGTGTACATATTACACACCTTCATATGTTCACCAATACATAATAGTAGTCAAATAATCAAATCATGCAATACACGATTGTCAAGTTATGCCAGAGTTCATGGCCGTTTGCACTCTAACCCTAATTGAGGGTTTCTTTTTTACATCAAGGTATTATTCAATATACTAAATCATCAAATACAATAATCTCTTTAAATAGAAAATAGGATGTGATAAAATGGTGGGGGAGGAGGTTTCCTCCTGTCAGAGGTCTAGGGGAGAGGAATAGGACAAAAAACGGAGGGGAAGAAGAAGATACAAGTGAGGGAATAACAATCGGGAATAAATTACTAAAAAAAAAAAAAAAAAAAAAAAAAAAAAAAAAAAAAAAAAAAAAAAAAAAAAAAAAAAAAAAAAAAACCTGTTCTAAAAAAAAAAAAAAAAAAAAAAAGAAAGAAAAAAGAAAAGAAAATAGTGGAATTCACAAGAGTATTCTATGTGTGTCATAGATTCAAATAGATGACTAGTACTGGATGCTATAAGTTGGAGTCTCTCAATGAGACTTTTCTCTGAAAAATTCAAATACATCTCATAATGTGAAGTAAATATCCTTTCTTGTAGCAGGTGTTAGGTTTAGCTTTATAATTTGAGTTTCAGAAATGTAGGGAATGGGGAGAGTCATATCACTTTTAAGTCAGTTGTCTCCCCAGACACTTGAATGTGTTAAGTGTCATTGAGTACTGTATCAATGTGCAGGGACCTTAACAGTAACAAACAACTGAGCACACCCATTTGCTATTTACTCCCGTTTCTCATTTAGAAGTACACTAAGACAAATCAAAAAGGGTAACAGAAATAATAGTTTTGGCTAGAAGAAGTAGTAATAACTTAATTGATTCATGAGTCTTTACTGATTGGCTCAATATATTTGTCATAACAATATACTTGATTTGACATGAATATCTTTTATTTCTTTTCCTAGAACTATTTTTTCCAATTTATTATTTTATTCATATTACATCTCGATTGTTAGCCTATCCCGTTTCCTCCCATTTTTCCATCCCTCCCACTACCCCCCTTCTCCCCTCCCCTATGTCTATGATTGAGGGAGACCTCCTCCCCCTATATATGCTCTTAGAATATCGAGTTTCTTCTTGGTAACTTGCTATCCTTCCTCTGAGTGCCGCCAGGCCTCCTCATCCAGGGGATGTGGTCAGAAAAGGGGCACCAGAGTTCGTGTGAGAGTCATATCTCACTCTCCACTCAGTGGTGGAGAATATCATGATCGTCGGCTAGGTCTTGGTAGGGTTTCGAAGTTTAATGCCTATATTCTCCTTGGCTGGTGCCTTAGTTTGAGGAGGACCCCAGAACACAGATCTGCCTGTCATAAAGTTCTTCTTGTAGGTTTCCAGGACCCTTTGGGTCCTAATATTTTCTTATTCTTCCATGTTACTCTCGCCTAAAGTCTCAATATGATGTCCTCTCCTCTGACCCACTTTCTTGGTAAGTAAAGTTTTTCATGGTACGTATCCCTTGGACTAGTGTTTTGATACAAGTGAGTATATACCATTTGTCTCTTTTTGCTTTTGAGTGAACTCACTCATTATAATAATTTCTAGATCAATCTATTTGTCCACAAATTTCAGGAATTCCTTGTTTTTACTAGCTGAGTAGTATTCCATCGTGTAAATGTACCACAGTTTCTTAGTCCATTCTTCTACTGAGGGACACTTAGGCTGTTTCCATGTTCTGGCTATTACGTATAAAGCAGCTATGAACATGGTTGAGCATATGTCCCTGTTGTGTGATAGGGCATTTTCTGGGTATATTCCAAGGAGTGGGATAGCTGGGTCTTGAGGAAGCCCTATTCCCATTTTTCTGAGAAAGCGCCAGATAGCTTTCCAAAGTGGTTGTACTAGTTTGCATTCCCACCAGCAATGAAGGAGTGTTCCTCTGCACATCCTAGCCAACACATGGTGTCATTTGAATTTTTGATCTTAGCCATTCTGATAGGTGTAAGATGGAATCTCAGTGTCGTTTTGATTTGCATTTCTCTGATGACTAACGAGGACGAGCATTTCTTTAAGTGTTTCTTCGCCATTTGATATTCCTCTGTTGAGAATTCTCTGTTAAGTTCCAAGCGCCATTTTGCAAATTGGGTTGTTTGATTTTGTGGTGTATAATTTCTTGAGTTCTTTATATATTTTGGATATTAAACCTTAGTCAGATGAAGAGTTGGTGAAGATATTTTCCCAGTCTGTAGGCTGTCGCTTAGTTCTACTGACAGTGTCTCCTGCCTTACAGAAGCTTCTCAGCCTCATGAGGTCCCATTTATTAATTGTTGACATTAAGGCCTGGGCTGTTGGTGTACTGTTCAAGAAGTTGTTTCCTGTGCCTATGTGTCCCTGGCTCTTCCCCGCTTTTTCCTCTAACTGAATTAATGTCTCTGGTTTTAAGTTGAGGTCTTTAATCCACTTGGACTTGAGTTTTGGGCATGATGACAAATAAGAGTCTAATTGCGTTTTTCTACATGGAGACATCCAGTTAGACCAGCACCATTTGTTGAAGATGCTATCATTTTTCCATTGAATAGATTTGGCTTCTTTGTCATAAATCAAGTGAGCAAATGTGTGGGTCTTCAATTCGATTCCATTGATCCTTCGGCCTATTGCTTTGCCAGTTCCATGCTGTTTTAGTTACTGTTGCTCTGTAGTACAACTTGAGATCAGGTATGGAGATTCCTCCGGAGGATCTTTTATTGTATAGGATTATTTTTGCTATTCTGGGTTTTTTATTTCTCTATATGAATTTGAGAATTGATCTTTCAATATCTTCAAAATATTTTGTGGGTATTTTGATAGGGATTGCGTTGAATCTGTAAATTGCTTTTGGTAAGATGGCAATTTTTACTATGTTGATTCTCCCGATCCACGAACAAGGTAAATCCCTCCATCTTCTGATGTCATCTTCAATCTCTTTCTTCAGAGGTTTGAAGTTTTTTTTGAATAAGTCCTTCACTTGCTTGGTTAGAGTTACTCCTAGATATTTTATATTGTTTGTGGCTATTGTGAAGGGAGTAGTTTTTCTAATTTCTTCCTCTGCCTGTTTGTCATTTGTATACAGGAAAGCTACTGACTTTTTTGAGTTTATTTTGTATCCTGCCAACTTGCTGAAGGTGTTTATCAGCTGTAGGAGTCCGAGAACTATTTTTTAAGGGCCAAATATATCAACTCAGGAGCCCTATCCTTTCATCTGTCTCTTCCAGTTCTGTGGATACATAGATTGCTAGTGTGTGTAAGTTAATAAAATATTTATAAGTGCAAAACTAACAAATTACTATTATTTTAACTTCAGAAGAAAGCATAGTAAACATAGCATTATTCTCATGCTTTTGGCAAAATTATGAAATAAAAAAGTCACTGGGAGAATAATGGTTAGAAGGTTTGGATAATGGTATTTAATCTCTTTTGAATACCAGTTTTTGAATCAGGAATATAATTATTTAAAATATGTTTATTGGTGAGAAGAAAAAGAATAAAAAGTTCATAAAATGTGGGCTTATAGGACTGTGAGATAGGTAAATTGTAAGGTAGTGGAGTTAAGATTCAAGTTTTTGTTATGTAATACATAATACATGTGTGACACATGTTTTGCACAACTGTATTGAATAGTACAATCAAATAGAGATATATCTTCATAATTCCCATATGGCATACTGTCTCTCTCTTACTATTAATACATTGAAAGTTGCCCAGGATGTAAAAAGTGCCTTATTTGATGTGTAGCCTATGTCCTTGGGTTCCTTTTGTCATCCTCCTGTAAAAAATGTGCTGAGCTATAGTAAATTGACATGTACTGAACTTGACCTTTGCCTAAACTACAAGACCTAATTATACTTAATACTTCAGCAATATAATTCAAAAGCAACTTATGAAAAAAAGACTGATTGCTAGTTGACATAATTTTTGATATTATTAAGTTGACATAAATACAGTGCAATGACAGAAGTGACAAACTAAATGACAAGTTGTATTTTATAATGTGAGTTATTATGTTGAAGCTGGATGTACTTTTACAGATGATTGCAATTTCAAAGACCTGGTAATGAAAATTGCTTCAAGAATGACAAAGTCATTACATTTATATATATACTTTCAATAATAAAAGTTTTTGTGTACTGTTTCACTTTTTCTTTTTATATACTTATCATGGAAAACAATTTTAATTTCTAAATCATAATCTGATTTCATTGTATATTTTAACAAAAAAGCATTAAAATAAATGATAAGTAAATAATTCATTATAATATGAATATCTTACAAATACTGTTTCCAAATCCATTATATAATGGGAATATTTTCATAATTTTATACTTATAAATATTTTTTAAATATATTTTATTAGTTTATTCATATTACATCTCAATGGTTCTCCCATCCCTTGTATCCTCCCCTTCCTCCCTCCCTCCCATTTCCCCCCTACTCCCCTCCCCTATGACTGTGACTGAGGGGGACTTCCTCCCCCTTTATATGCTCATAGGGTATCAAGTCTCTTCTTGGTAGACTGCTATCCTTCCTCTGAGTGCCACCAGGCCTCCATATCCAGGGGACGTGGTCAAATACGAGGCACCAGAGTTTGTGTGAATATTTTATTAACTTTTTCACACTAGCAATCTTGAAAGTATTTAGACAATTGCATCAGTCAACACCAGTAATGATGTTAGAAGTGCAGGATAATTCTATGATTTTAATCCCAGTATATAATGTATATCTTTAAGCATAAGAAGAAAAGATTCTTGCAGCTTTTTAATTCTCTCAGTAATATTGCACTTTCATTTTATTAATTTTGGGTTAGAATTCACCTTTGTTTGTTTAGAACAAATAGCATTTTTTCAGAAGAAATTCTGTGTCGAAATCATTAAAGATTCTTTATTGTTTATAATAAATTGATAAATAAATAAATCATAGATTCAAATGTATTGACGGGTGGTAAATGAATGACAGATGATATATACATACATAGGTACTTACATACATATATACATACATAAATATGTATAAAATAGATAGGATGGTGAAAATATTTTAGATTTGTTGTCATTGAATGTAACCAAAGATCGAAAACATTGTTTGTAGAGATGAAGCCAAATGAGAATCCTCAAATCCTGAATATTCCTATTTCTCACTAAGCAGCCCTTCAGCTAAGCTTGAAGAGAGGCTATGTCCTATCTATCTTTGCAAGTGTGAGGTTACACCCCAGGATCTGAAGGAAGGAGTGATATAAAAGGGGGTTTTGAAGAACAAACATAGAAACAGATTTGTGATAAGCAGAGCCATGTGTAGTGAGTTCTGTCCAGGGTCTTTGGAAGAATGAAATCACAGCCAACAACAGATTAGCAAATTTCAAATTATATATAAACTTTGCAAATATGAAGTCATTTAAGAACAACAGCAGCAACAGATTTTAGAAACACAAAACTCAGAACATGAAGAGACAGTGTCTACTTGTACCTTGAGTGAGGAGATTTATGTTTCTTATTTCTAAATCACAACCTCGGTCTTACATTCCCATCTCTCTTGCCGTTCTCTATCTCTCCTGGCCAAGGCGTGCTCTCTACACCTCTTACTCAATGATACATTTTACAATTTATTTATTTGTATTGCGGAAGAAAGAGCAGACAAAATGAGCACCAGTGAAGAGTTTTGTTGAAGTTAATGAATACAAAGGACATAATATCCTACTAAATATAAAATAGTTTCACTGAAGGAAGAGCAGAGAAAGGACATAGTTGATGCCACTAGAGCCAGGAAAGTTGACTGTTGCATTGGGACTTGCAGGTGATACAGTACTATTCTCCACCACCGAATCAATTTTTGCTAATTTGAATAAATTTTCCAGTGGTTTAGCATCAATGAAATGTTTTTTAAAAATATATCTACTGTCATTTTTTGTCAATTTAACAAAAACAGGTTTTCTGAAAAAAAAATCAAAA
This sequence comes from Acomys russatus, assembly GCF_903995435.1. Taxonomy (NCBI): domain Eukaryota; kingdom Metazoa; phylum Chordata; class Mammalia; order Rodentia; family Muridae; genus Acomys; species Acomys russatus. Next base: position 48,683,036 of record NC_067158.1, read on the forward strand.
TTGAGAAATTACATCCATAAGTTTCACCTGTAAAAAAGCCTATGGAAGATTTTCTTAATTAGTACTGGATGTAGTTAGGCCCAGGTAATTGTGAGAATTTGGAACCCTTGATAGGTAGTCTTGGATAATATTAAAAAGCAGGCCAAGCAGTTCTGGTGAGCAAGCAAGTAAGTAGCACTCCACATGGGCTCTGCATCAGTTGCCCCCTCCAGGAGCCATGAAAACTACCAAGAACTTCTTTCAATGGTGACCTGTGACATAAACATTTAGATGAAATTAACTTTTTCACTCAAAGTTGCTATTGGCCATAGTGTTTTATCAGAACAATAGAAGTCTTAACTAAGAAATAACTATTTTCCACCCACCAAAATAATTTAGGTAAAATTTATTCATTATTTTGAAGAAAAGTAATGAATTTAAATAATAAAGATATACCACAGATGAGATAAATAATTTTTTAATAACATTATTTTGTGTATAACCACTAGAATAATCTACAGAAGGGTAAAATAATGAATAAATGCTGATCTCAAAATGTATAATTTTATATTGTAAAATGTTTCTTTCATTACCAAGGTGTAATTATATTAATATCATCTAGTGCAAATATTGTATTTTCATCCAAATTAAGAAGCATCACATTTTGCTATCAATTTAGTTTCTTGAATGAAATAGAAAGGAAGGAAGGAAGGAATAAAGAGTGGATGAGAATGGATCTTAATGATAGCACATTCTGATTGCATGAAACCATTGGTTCAGTCACCAGAAACAAAAAATAAATTTTGACTTAATAATTTTTGCCTCCTTTTTCAAAGTGACTCTTTATTAATGACCATAAAATCTTAAATAAAGGTTAATTTTATTTGAGAAATCACTTGTGTTACTATTGAATTGCCAGCATTATAATATTGATGCTTTAAAAATATGCATATTTTCTTCTATTTTTGTCAGAAAATATTTCTTTAGGAAAAGGTCATGCTTTACCCTCAAATCGCTTCAAATAATGACATGGCTATATTTTGTTAATTTTTCTTCTTTGAGTTTGACTGGCTTGTATTAGCTATACTTTCTATTATTTCTTCTTTTCACTTTTAATAACAACTATTTTAAAATTTATGTTCTACAATTCTATTTATTATTTACATGCTCCCTAATTTGTTGTTGTCTGATAATTGTGACCTAGTGTTTCTAAACACATAAATTCTTTCCTGATGTTTTCATCAGACTCTCTCTAAATTTTACCACACATACTTGACTTTCCAGTCATAGCACAACTTTCCATTTTTATCTAAAGAAAAACGTCATAAGTTTAGGATGAATTAAAAAAATTATATATCTTTTTGACAGGATGTTATAGTGTGAGAATCTTATATTTTAAAATTTCTATCAGAACTTCAGTTATTCAGTTGAACATTAACAACATAGACAAAATATATCTTCATTTTTCTTGATTTGTTAACATTTCTACTCCTTATTCCTTATTTTTTGTGTGCTTGTAATTCATTTGTTCAGAACTCATTGCCACTATGGTGTAAATTTTTTATTTATTTATTTTTATTTTTTACTTGATTTATTCAGATTAGATATCAATTGTTATCCCCTTACTTGTGTCTTCCTGTTCCTCCCTACCTCCCTCTTTCATCCTAATCCCCTCCCTTAGGTCTGTGACAGAAGGGTACCTTCTCAACCACCATATTGTCACAGCCTATCAAGTCTCATCCTGATAGCCTGCTTATCCTTTCTCTGAGTGCCCAGGCCTCCCCACCTAGAGAACATGGTCAAATATGTGGCACCAAGTTCATATCAGAGTCAGTCCCTGCTCTCCACAGAACTGTGGAGAATGTCCTGTCCATTGACTAGATCTGAATAGGGGTTCAGTGATTACTGTATGCATTATCCTTTGTGGGTGCAGTAGTTTGAGCAGACACCCCTGGGCCCAGATCTGCCAGTCATGATGTTCCTCTTGTATGTTTCTAGGACCATTTGGATCCTTCTATATCCCCAATCTCCCATATGCTTCACACCTGGAGTCTCAAAAGGAAGTCCCCACATCTATTCCAATCTCCTGGTAAGTAAAGAGTTTCATGGGTCATCCCTTTGGGCTAGTGTCCAATTATAAGTGAGTATATACCATGTGAATCTTTCTTGATCTGGGTTAACTCACTCAGTACAATCATTTCTAGTTCCATCCATCTGGCCACAAATTTCAGGATTTCCTTGTTTTTAAAGCTGAGTAATATTTCATAGTGTAATTGTATCACAGTTTCTGTATCCATATTTTGACTGAGGGATATTTAGGTTGTTTCCACGTTCTGTCTATTACATCCAGTGAGTGATACTTGGTGTCTCAACTTAAGGATTAAGTTAACTTCTCATCCTAGATAATGTATATTTTATTTTACTGTATTTTGGAAAAATATATCTTAAGTGGCTAAGTGTGGTGGCACATGTCTTTATTCCCAGCAATTGAGGCAGAGGCAGGTAAATCTCTGTGAGTTGAGGCCAGGCTCATCTACAAAGCTAGTTCCAGGACAGTCAGGGCTGTTATGAAGAGTAATGTGTCTCAAAATAATCAAGAAAAAAAGAAAATATACATTACATTAACTCACATTTACCTTCTATATGAAGTTATTCTTCCATTGGTTTAATAAGAAATTATAATAAAATTTTAAACTACATTTGAAGCCATCTTCATAAGGAGGTTCATTGATGCTCATTATCTTGTTGAGGGAAGGCTGGATGTTACCAGAAATTAAGCTATCTTATTGTCAAATGGCAAACCAGCTACTGGACATAATGGCCTCATTTCAGCCACAGACAGAATTCTGTCTAAATATTGGCAAGCTTGGATTCAGGCAGAATCGAAGGCCAAACTCTGCCATGACAGCATAAGCAAGTTCTCAGTAGTTCCTGCCTCACAAATATGTCTGTCAGAAATTCTAGGCGAGAAGGATGAAGATGATGTACCCAACATAATGAAAAGTTTTGGGTGACTATTCAGGCATCAAACTGTCACTGTCATCGTCTTATTTGGGAAGCTGCTATCCTGCACTTTCTGTCTACTCAATTAATTTTATTCCTTTTCAAGTCTCTGAAGGTGTTGAAGACCAGATAATTTAGTTTTACAGTTAACCTTAGTTGTGTATGGTTTAAGATGTTTCTAAGTCTAGATAGATGTTTTAAGTTGAAAAAGATGAGATGTGATAGAAAACAGTTTTATAGTCAGAATTTAAGAATCACCAAGATAGGAAGGATATTTTCTTCAAAGTTGCCCAATACAAATAGCCAAAACATCACGAATGTAACGTGTATATAATTCCTGATTGTTTCATGGTTCTCTTTGCTGAAGGTAGTTTATTATATATATGCCTAATGATATAAATGTGTATATAAAAAGAAAATAATAATAAAAAGTTGTAAACTAATAAATCTTCCTTTTTAACTTAAATAAACATGTCTATTTCCAAGCACATGACCAACATACCCACGTAGGAAGCTTCCATGAAGTGACACCTCTTCCTTCTCCTGACACGGCCTGCCATGACCCTTCTACTCTACACCCCACACAATTTGGTTGAAAAAAGACACACAGTGATTGGAGAAGAAGAAATCCCACTATTGTTGCAGAAAGAGGTGCATATCTATAAAAAAAAAATATTGCAGAGGACAGGAGACATCTGAGAGCACCAGAGGAGAAATTCATCAAGGAACATGTCCAGTGAAAGTATCAATTTTTCGAGTTCAGTTAAATGCAGAGAGAGACAGGAGAAGAACAGGTGATCAGGACTGCAGTTTTGAAGAATAAGCACATCAACAGATCTTCATAAAGACATCCAGAGTGTTAAAATTTTTACTTTTTATTGAAAAATAAAATCATTCATATTACATCTCAATTGCTATCCCATCCCGTGCATCCTCCCATTCCTCCCTCCCTCCTACTTACACCCCATTCCCCTTCTCTATGACTGTGACTGAAGGGGACTTCCTCCCCTTGAATATGATGCTAGGGTATCAAGTTTCTTCTTGGTAGTCTGCTATCCTTCCTTTGAGTGCCATCAGGCATCCCCATCAAGGGGACATGGCCAAATATGGGGCACCAGAGTTTGTGTGAAAGTCAGTCCCTAGTCTCCACTTAAATGTGGAGAATGTCCTGTCCCTTGGCTAGGTCTGGGTAGGGGTTTGATGATGACTGCACATATTGTCCTTGGTTGGTGCCATAGATCGAGCAGAACCCCTGGGCCCAGATCGGCCCATGGTAATGTTCTTCTTGTAGGGTCATATGACCCTCTGGATCCATCTATTTCCCTATCTCCTGTATTTCTGTTACCTTAGGATGTCCTCACCTCTATCCCACTTTCCTTGTAAGTGAAGACTTTCATGAAACATGCCCCTTGGCCTAGTGTCCAGTTATAAGTGAGTGTATACTATTTGATTCTCTCTGCTTCTGGGTTAACTCACTCATTATGATCATTTCTAGTTTAATCCATTTGTCCACAAATTTCAGGAATTCCTTGTTTTTAATAGCTGAGTAGTATTCCATAGTGTAAATGTACCACAGTTTCTTTATCCATTCTTCTACTGAGGGACATTTAGGCCCTTTCCATGTTCTGGCTATTATGAATAAGGCTGCTATGAACATGGTTGAGCATATGTCCCTGTTGTATGCTGGGTATATTCCAAGGAGTGGAATAGCTGGGTCTTGAGGAAGCCCTATTCCCAGTTTCCTGAGATAGCGCCAGATAGCTTTCCAAAGTGGCTGCACTAGACTACATTCCCACCAGCAATGAAGGAGTGTTCCTCTCTCTCCACATCCTCGCCAGCATGTGGTGTCGCTTCAGTTTTTGATCTTGGCCATTCTTATGGGAGTAAGATGGAATCTCAGAGTTGTTTTGATTTGCATTTCTCTGATGACTAAAGATGCTGAGCATTTCTTCAAGTGTTTCTCAGCCATTCGATATTCCTCTGTTTAGAATTCTCTGTTCCGTTCTGAGCCCCATTTCTCAATTGGGTTATTTGGTTTGGTGGTGTTTAATTTCTTGATATCTTTATATAATTTGGATACTAGACCTTTGTCAGATGTAGGGTTGGTGAAGATCTTTTCCCAGTCTGTAGGCTGTCACTTTGTTCTCTTGACAGTGTCTCCTGCCTTACAGAAGCTTCTCAGCCTCATGAGGTACCAATTATTAATTGTTGGCCTTAAGGCCTCAGCTGATGGTGTACTGTTCAGGAAGTTGTCTTTTGTGCCAATATGTTCCAGGCTCTTCCCCACTTCTTCCAAACGATTTAGTGTCTCTAGTTTTATGTTGAGGTCTTTAATCCACTTGGACTTGAATTTTGTGCATTGTGACAAATACGGATCTAATTGCATTTTTCTACATGTAGACATCCAGTTAGACCAGCACCATTTGTTGAAGATGCTATCCTTTTTCCATTGAATAGATTTGGCTTCTTGTCAAAAATCAAATGACCATATGTGTGTGCATACATTTCTGGGTCTTTGATTTGATTCCATTGATCCACGAGCCTATTGCTTTGCCAGTACCATGCTGTTTTAGTTACTGTTGCTCAGTAGTACAGCTTGAGATCAGGAATGGAGATTCCTCCAGAAGATCTTTTATTGTTTAGGATTGCTTTTGCTATTCTGGGTTTTTTGTTTTTCCATATGAAGTTGGAAATTGATCTTCTAATGTTTTTAAAAGATTGTGTAGGCATTTCGATAGGGATTGCATTGAATCTGTAAATTGATTTTGGTCAAGTGGCCATTTTTACTATGTTAATTCTCCCGATCCACGAACAAGGGACATCCTTCCATCTTCTGATCAGACTCTTAATTATATAGTATAGATAAGGTATTTTTTTTTTTGCAATAGTTAAACCATGTATGGTTTTTAGTTTAAACCAAAAGAGGAATAGTGTAGAGGAATTTTAATCCACAAATATTGGTACTCTGACAAAGCATTACAGCCAAAGACTACGATCCTGCTGGAATACAGACACATCCTTAGTATTGCAACCAGAGAAGTTTTAAAGGTGTATCCTAATAGCATGTCATAGAAAGACTTTTAAAGAATTTCTCTTTCATTCTTTATATTCTAGTGCACAGAAAATATCCCTGGAGGGGTTGTAAATATTTTTAACAGTGCTCTGTCTTTGCAATTAGCATTTAATTTTGTTAAATTGTGAAGTAAAACTTAAGGTTCATTGTTAACTTCCATTTAGTAAAGAAGGCAAAAGTGAAAATGGCATAGATTAAATTTTAATGATAGAACTTTATATAGAAACAATCTGTGGTCTTTTAAATTTTCTATGAGAAGATTTCAAATCAAATGAAAATTACACAATTATGAATTACAGAAAGGTATGTTGCACAAATGAATGTCTATAAGAAAGACTATTATAAATTTATATTTATTATTTTTAATGTTCTTGTAGAAAAATTTGGTTATAATTATAATGCATCCTTTATTAGCATGGCTAAGGATTAATTATGTGAAAATATGAGAAAATTATTTTTATTTAACTTCTGATATTCAGATTTATAATAAAGAAAAAAAGTATGTAACCTTACATTTTTTTTCCTTGATGACTTATTAATTTATTAGATTGCCTCAAATCAAAATCATTTCCCTTCATAAAAAAAATTGACTACAATTCACTTAACTTGGGACATAACACAATATATTTAGCAATGTTTGCTTTCTTTTTTTAAATTTTTTATTATTAATTTATTCTTGTTACATCTCAATGGTTATCTTGCAAAGAACTGAATTGATAAGTTTAAAATAGAAGTTAGGGTAGCATATAACTTGATATTCTTAAACTTGCAAAAAAAAAAAAAAAACCAGCACTTCACCAGGAAGAATATTTGGGACATTTTGGAGGGGAGAAAAAGAGGAGTTGGGAAACATTGTAACTAAATTACGTCGCTAAAAGTAAACAACAAAAATATTTTAAAATATGTAACTTATTCCTGATTATATAGAAACCCACAGTTAAGAAACTTTGAGGTTTTTAAGAACAAAAGTTGACAAGGGATACATTCTTCTGGTTTATTTTATGTTCTTTGTCAACACAAGCTAGAGTCATATTGAAAAGGAAAACTCATCTTCGAAAAAGTCTCCACCAGTTAATTGATTGAGGGATATTCACTTGATTAACGGTTGATGTGTAGGGTCAATTTACTGTGGAACATGCAGGTGGCTTTGGGGTGCATAAAAAAGTGGGCTGATCAAGCCATGAGAGCAGTTCAATAGGAACCATTGCAGCTTATGTCATCACTCTTCCAGATCCCTGACCTATTTTCCAGCTAGCTCTTGCCTCCAGGTTCCTGCCTTGAGTTTCTGTGGCCTGACTTCTTTCAGCCATGAACAGCAACAGGCGTGATTAAATAAACCATCCTCCTCAAACGTTCTTTCTTGTTTTAAGAAATATTTAGTGCGTAGTTATTAAATATGAAGAGTATATTATAATCAAATTGTGACCATTTAATCTTCTCCTACAGTGAAAGGGTAGGTAAATAAGTTTAATAGAATCAAGTTCTGAAGACAGACCCAGACATAATTTTCTAGGCCTTGTCACAGATTTAGCCAGTTCTCCATCTTGATAACAGTCTTCGAGGTGAGAAACTATTTTCTGTACACCAAAAGTGATGCTCATCCAAGATGCCAAAATCTTTGATAGAAGCTGCATTGCAGGACAAAAGATACTATGGCTTGTCTTGAACTTTTATTGTTGTTATTGTTCATCCCTTTGTTTGTTGTTTGTTTCTTAAAGATTGGTTGACTAATTGCCTTATTCATAGTGTGTGTGTATGTGTCCATGTCCACATGTATAATTGCCTACAGTGGAAGGAAGGAGACTATTCTCTGTCTCTCTGTGTCTATTTTAGCATGTGTCTTTCTCTCTTAAACACATAAACACACACACACACATACATACATACACACACACAAACACACATACACGCACCCACACATGCACACATGCGTGTATGCAGTACCCTCTGTTCCTGACACTTGGAGATTAGGTCATCTCTAATGTTTTCAGTCATTTTGTAATTTTTGTGGAAAGACTTTGAAAGCACAGGCAAGCTTGTCAGAACGTTCGTGCTTCAGCATGAGCACTAACTCTCAAGGTTATTATTCCACTTGGTTCTTCATCCTTCACAACTGACTTTCTGGCTGTTTTCAAAGCATTAAATTCTATTATTTGTATTTATACACTTTAGAGACTAGATGATCTTCTCAAGTGATAATGTCTGATTCATGATTTGTCTTTTATTATCTACACTTCTAGGGAAATTTCTTTCTTTCTTTCTTTCTTTTAATCTTGGTACTACTTTTTTCCACTTTTGGCCTTGGATCCCTCATGTAGTTATAACTCCCTTTTCTTTGTCTTGGAAGGTTTTTATATCTCTTTTGTTTCTGGGGTAACTTCACTGTGTATAGTAATCTAGGTTGGCACTTCTTCCTGTTACTGTTTGAAGTACATCCTTTCATGCTCCCTTGGCCATTAGGATTCTGCTGAAACATCTGCTGCTCCGCTGCTGTGTTCTCTATAAGTAACTTGGTGATTCTCTTGCTCAGTTTCTAAATTCTTTTTCTCTTCTTATATTCTTACCACTTGAAATACATTTTGCATAGATTTTTTTATAATTATTTCCTAATGGGCCTTTAAATGCCTCCTGTACCTAAATGTCTGTATTTTTTCTAACGTTTCTTTTTTTCTCTACTTTATTTCAGCAAGTGGATTTTTAATTAACTAAGTGAATATTTTATTGCATCTATTAATGTGTTTGTGTTTGAGTATGTGTGTGATTATAAAGAGTAGGTTCCATGTTTATAATTTTTAATATATTTTATTAATTTATTCATATTACATCTCAATTGTTAACCCATCCCTTGTATTCTCCAATTCCTCCCTCCCTCCCATTTTTCCCTTACTCCCTTCCCCTGTGACTGTGACTGAAGGGGACCTCCTCCTCCTGTATATGCTCATAGGGTATCTTTTTTTAATTTATTATAATTTATTCAGAATACATCCTGATTGTTATCCCCTCACTTGTATCTTCCTGTACCCACCCTTCCTCCCTCTTCCATCCTATTCCCCTACCCTAGACATGTGACAGAAGGGGGCCTCCTCCCCAACCATATGACCATAGCCTATCTGGTTTCATCTGATAACCTGCTTCTCCTTCCTCTGTGTGCCCTCTGGCTCTTTCTACCTGGGACAGTGATAAAATCTGTGGCACAGTTCAGTCAGAGGCAATCCCCTCTCCCCTAATAACCAGGGAGAATGAACTGTCCATTGGCTATGTTAGAACAAGGGTCTAGATTTACTGCATGCATTGTCCTCAATTGGTGCAACAGTTTGTGCAGGCGACCCTGGCTGCAGATCTGATGGCCTTGATGGGCTTCTTTGGGGCTCCCGAACCCTCAGGGTCCTTCCATCTCCCCACTCTTCCAAACAACTACTACTACTCCACACATAATCCAGCAGAGAGACCCAGCATCTATCCCAATCCCCTACTGGATGGAATCTATCAAAGGACATCTATGTTGGGCTAATATCCACTTATAAGTGAGTATATAGTATGCTTGTCTTTCTGAGCCTGGGTTTCTTCACACAGGATGATCATTTCTAGTTCCATCCATTTGCCTGCAAATTTCAAGCATTCCTTGAATTTTTTTACTTTTCACTTGCTGAATATTATATTTTTTCAAACTTGCCCTCAAGTTCAAAATCATCTTTCACTTTGTCAGTTCAGTTGATGAGTCCTACCCTTGAGTTTTTACGTGTTTTACTAAACTAATAATTTGCAATATTTTACTATATATAGATGTTTGGTTGCTTTTCTGTTGTTGTTTCTATACCAGTTAATTACGTCCTGTATTATCTCAGATAATACTGATTAAAGAAATGTATGCTTTTAAATTATTCTGATTTTAGCCTCTTCACTTCAGTGTATTTTGATTAGCTACTGAGCAATTATAAATGTGTGGAGGTGCCATGTTTCTTTATCATTTGTCTTGCACTGTTTAATGACATTTATACAACTGCTAAGGTACATATTGTACTATTACTTTTCTGTTGTGAGAAGACATCATGACCAAGAAAATACATAGAAAGTAGTAAAGTATTTGGGCTTCTATTTCCAAGAGGTAAGAGTCCATCATGGTGGGAAGCGTGACAGGAAGCAGCAGAAAGGAAAGCAGAAACAGTAAGCTGAGAGCTCACATCCAGAGCAGCACGAAGGAAGCAGAGAGCAAACCAAAAGTGGTTGGAGGCTTTTATTCTCCAGGCGGATCCACACTGTTGCACTACATTCCAAATAGTTCCACCACCAAGTACCAAATGGGACTTATTAAAAACACCACAAAATATCACTTATAATTGAAAGTGAGGTTTATAGCCTGTTATTCTAGTCTTGTTGTTTAAAGTTGCATTTTAATTTTAATTAATCAATATATTAATTTTTCTGGGTGTTCTTAAACTGTGGTTAGTGACTTTTGACTCTTATACTGTTCTCTGTAGGATTGGTATTTGTATGGACTCTAAGTCAGTACAGAAAAATCAATTGCTCATTTTCTCGTTACAATGTCATGATATCTGTGATAATAGAATTAATAGAGAAAAGGTTATTTTAGTTCACGGTTGTACAGAATTTCAGTGAGGTACAGAAGAACAGGAAAATATGGAATAGTTTTTTACAATGTGTCAGAAAAGACACAGTGTCATCATTCAGGGCCCAGGTATTAACTTCACAGTCTAAGACCTAGTCACCTATTTTGAACACTCTGCCCTACTCCCTGATTGCTCCCAAGCCTGCCAAATGAGTACCACCAGCTAATAACAACATGTTAAAGTCATGAACCTATGAAGTACGTTTCAGATTAAAATCATAACATTCTATCCTTTGGCATCAAAAGTGTAAAGTCATCTCATAATGGAAAATGTACTTAATTGAAATTATGAGTCCCCCAAATCTTATCATTTTGAAACATTTAAAGTCTAAAATTCAAAGCCATTTCTGAAGTTTCAGGGCAATTCTAAATTAATTTTAAAAAGCTATATGTGTCTAATATGAAATGACCTAGAATAAATATTCCCATTCTTGTTGAAACAAATTTAAAACTAACAAAGGGAAATATACAAAAAAGGAAAAAGATCCAGAGAAAGCAAGAAGAATATGAAATCTTAGTTATGTATGTTTGATATCAGGAGGCCAAGGATGATATGCAAAATGACATACAATGGTATTAAACAAACCCTTTCCTATGGCCCTGTTATTTGCAGCATGTGTGTGTATCTCATACCTCTTTGCCTCCAAGTTCCATCCTCCCTCCCTCTGTTCTCTCTCCTCCCCTATTCCTCAGAAAAGGAGAGCCTCCTTTCCCACCTACCCCAGCTCATCAAGTCCTATCAGGACCAAGTGTGTTCTCTTTCCCTGTGGCCAGATAAGGCAGTCCTGCCAAGGGGAAGTAACTGAAAAGCTACTTTTTATTGGGTTGATGCCCCTTGATGCTTAAAGCTTAACCACATAGACATCTTATATTTTTGACATCAGAAACATTCATATTGTGCAGCTTAGTTGTAATCATAAAGATTTCATGAAGTATTCCATCAAAGGATGTATCTGTGTGTATGCATCTATAATATGTGTGTATGTGCACTTGTGTGTCCCTGTGTGTGTATGTGTGTGTGCATAAACTGCGTATAGGGATGGCCCTTTGAGATAGAAGCAGATATCATGCACTCAATCCTGGTGAATATGGATTCTCCCTTAACAGCCATCAACAGGTAGTATCTTCAAAGAAGTTTCCCATTGACACTGTATTGTGAAAGAGTATATCCACAACAGAATTCTAGTCAAACAAGCGAGATCAGAAAATGTCATATTGTTCATCATGGAGGGCTAAAAGACTTGCTGTCCACCACTGATCTATTGCAATATTAGACTTTATTTCTTTTTATTGAGACTCAAACTTTGAGGATATGTCACTTTCTCTTTTTATTAAATATTTTTACATACACATTTATATTATTACACATATATAGAATCAATTACCTACAGCCAGAAAAACCATGAAACAATTGGAAGTTATTTAAATTTTACATTCACAGTGTTTTGGCTCTCTATATTTGACAGCCTCAATGCTTTTTCAATACACCTGGAAATACTAAATCCTTGAAAATGACTGGTGATCAACTTCAGTCTGCTAAGCTTATGAATAAATAAAAGTTATAACCACATACTCCCAAGGTGCTCTGACAGATAACTGTAGTCATGTGAAATATTCAGGACAAAGCAGTGGTAGCTTGTTCTCCGCGTGTCTCTCTGTGTGGAGTATACTATTAGAGCAGGACATGATTTGTTTAATGGCTGTGGACTGCTGTAGGAATCATCCATGACACTCCCAGTCCACTAACTATTTCACAAGCTCACACACAATGATCTCAGTGCTCATCAAACACAAAGTACAGCCAACTTTAAGGGGGCAGCTTCACTTCAAACAGAAGTCTAGTTACTTGAAACCTTCATATATGTTTTACTTCTGTGCATTATATGTCATACAATAATGTCTAGCCATATATCCTACAAAATACATTATGTTCCTTATTAGGTTAAGAAATGGACAAAAACAAGAAATGTTTTAAACATGTCCATCTTTGCAGCTTTCATTCCTATTGGGTGTTATAATTTTTCAGATAGGACTTTGTAAGTGAATTGTTAATATTTTAATAAGCATGTAGTGCTAAAGAACATAAGTAAACATCTGTGGATATTTCTAAAGAAATACACATTATTATTTGAAAACTGTATAAACGCTCTAAGAATTTGCATCCCAGTAAAATCTGTAGTTGAAACAAAATATACTGCTGGGATTGTATGGAATTGTCTTCAAACGTGGCAAACAAACCACTAGGCAAAATATCCTCATTTTCACCACAGACAGAATTGTGCCTAAAAATGGGCAAGTATAGAAGCAGGCAGAGTCGATGGCCAAACTCTTCCAAGACAAGGTAAGCAGGTCCTCAATAGTTCCTGCCTCACAATTATGTCTGTCAGATATATTGGGCCAGAAGGCTGAAGAAAATGCTTGAATTTTTAGAGAGTATTGAATGACTGTTCAGGCAGTAAATGGTCTCAATTTTTTTTTTTTAAGAAGGTGCTAACCCTCACTCTGAGTTCACTCAGGTATTTAAGTTTTATCCCTTCTCAAGTATCTGATGGGTCTGATGACCACTTAGTTTAGTCTTTCAATTCAGCTTAGTAGGTTAGGGGTTAAGATATTTTTAGATCAAGCTAGACATTTTAAGTTAATAGAGATGAGATATGATAGGTGTTATTCTCCCTTCAGAAATTTAGACACAACAAGATAGGAAAGATATTTACTTCAAGTTTGTCAAATACAAATGGCCAAATGACTATGAATGTAACATTTATATAATTCCAGATTGCTTCGTGGTTCTTCCTGCTGTATGTTGTTTATTTTACTCACGTGTAATAATATAAATGTATATGTTAAAAAGAGAAACATAATAAAAATATTTTTAAAATAATAATGAAAAGAAAACCAGAAATAGACAAATATATTAGCAATATTATATTATTTGAAAATATAGCTATAGATACATCCATGATCCACTGAAAGATTTACACACAATAAGTGGTATGGCTTCTAGACATAATTGTCAAATGTAAGACAGTTATGCTCTCATTTAAAATCTTACTTTTTTCTTTGTAAAGAAAGTTATCTAAAAACAATTTTAAGTGTACTTGTTTTTTCTTAGTTTTAAGTATACATATATATATATATATATATGTATGTATGTATGTATGTGTGTTTGTTGGTGTGTTACTCCTAGATAAGTTTAGGGCCTTGCATGCTGAAAAGGAGGGCATTAAATCCCCAGGAGCTGGAGTTACAGGTTATTTAAGCCACTAACAAGAGTGGAAAACAAACTAAGGTCCAGGGTAGGAGTGGTACACTCACTTAACCACTGACCCACATTTTCAACACACTGTCAAAAGTTTTCATAAAACTTTGAAAGTGAACTAAGAATCTCTGCTATGCCTTGGTGAATTTCTCGTCCACTTAAACTTCAAATTGGTCACAGACATTTAGACATTTAAACTCTTGCACTTCAATAGAGTGAAACATGTCTCTTTCCTTTGTATGTCAAGTGTTTACTTGATGACATAGTCTCAAGGACTACATCATCTTTTATCATAACTTGCACTTTCTTGTTTAGGAGATGAAGGCAATGGTTGCAATAATGCTAGTCAAGCATTTTTAGTTTATGTTTTTCATACCTTCATTAACATGTTAATTCTGATTTCTTTTTCTGAAAAATCACTTTTAATTTATTTGATGTACGTCCATATTTATTTGCCAATTAATTTGGCTGTTGGTAATTTTCTATCATACTGCAGATGAGGCTACACAGTGAAATAAAAAATCAGTAAAACTTTGTACTTTTCTGTTTGTACATGGAATCATATCTATACAAGATTCAATCATCGACAGACTTTGTAGTGAAATTATTTGTTAATGACCATAATACACATTTATTATTTATCTACTTAATGATGTTTTGTGGACAGGAGCAGTTAATTTTGTATGCTATATAATTATCAACAAACAATACAGCATCACAATTGAAATGTGAATCACATTAGCTAGAGAATAAAATTACTTAACCAAACAGTAGTGGCTGAACCTCATGGGTATCAGAACAATGTAAGGCGAGATTGCGGGTATCTATCTAAAGCATTTGAAGTCTCCATGAGGGTTTTAGAAAATTCATTTGCATAATAATGAGAAGCACAGCTGTATATTAATTTTGTTTGTTCTTTGATAGTGATTTCATTCTCAGATGAAATAAAAAATAAGAATTAAATCCTAGGTCTCTCTGAAGAATTCCACTATTCAAGATTAGAAAGTGAATTTATTTAACATAATTAAACTGGCTGTTATTATCTTATAAAATAAAATTTAAATAATCAATGAAATATTATTTGATGGTTAAAATCATGAATGATTTAAAAAGACTAGTATATCGATGTGTATATTTTATGTGACCAATATAATGTATTATTCTGTTCTAGAATGGGATCACCATTATGTTAAATCTTATTTGAAGATTATCATTCCTCATTACCTATCTTTTATATATTTAGTTTAAGATAATTTAATGCACACAAAATGGCTCAGCAATTAGAAACACTTGCTGTACTGGCTGGATGATGGGAGTACAATTGAAAGAATATACATAAGAGTAAAAGAGAGGACTAAAACTCCATTATTGTCCCTTGGTCTCCCTTTGTTGTATGTATCATATGCATGTTTTCATACACTTCATAAATACTAATACAAACATTACTAATACAGATAATACTACTGCTAATAATAAAAATATATTTTGAAAAATCAATTCCATAGCTCAAAATTTCAAATTCAATACAAATTTTTTTTTATTAATTTATTCTTGTTACATCTCAATGTTTATCCCATCCCTTGTATCCTCCCATTCCTCCCCCCCCCCCATTTTCCCACCCTTGGGCCTAACAACACGCATACGGTTAAGGCATTGCCACCTACTTCAATACAAATTTTAATTTCTTTCTCTTTTTCCCTTTTTTGCTTGTTTGTTTTCATTTTTTGTTTGTTTGTTTTGTTTTGGAGACAGGGATTTTCTGTGTAGCTCTGGCTTGCTTGGACATGCTTTGTATAATAGGTTGTCCTTGAACTCAGAAATCTGCCTGCCTCTGCCCCCCGAGTGCTGGGTTCACAGGCATGTGCCACTGCGCCTGGCTCTAAGACCCACTTTTTATCATCATCAAAATTAATATTAATACTGTGTATTTATTCAAAATTATATGTTTATAATTATATAATTTCTAGTATATGCTAAAATACTGTTTTAATTAATAAATTTCACTTTTAAAGAATTAAAAGAATATTATTTATTCACTTTACACCCAGATTATATCCACCTCTCTCCTCTTCCAGTCCCACACTCCCTCCCTCTTCCCTCATCCCCCTCATCCTGTACTCACAAAAGGGGAAGTCACACCCACCAACCCCACCTCCCCATGCTAACCCAGCCCAGCACATCAAGTTGCATATTTTCTTCCACTGAAGCTAGGCAAGGCATCCCTGCCAGAAGGTCATGATTAGAAAGCAGGCTTGTGCTGCGAGGTAGGAGCTCTACAGATGAAGTACAATGCCAACAGAACAATGACGCATCATAGCAGGTGACATGGCAACTATTGAATATTTTGGATAACCGTAACACAAGTTGAGTTAGGAAAAAATATCTTATGGATTTATGAGTATAAAACAGTGATATTCTCATAATTATTACAATGTAGAAAATATGACCTACAAAAAGGGAGTATAATTCCTTAAACGTCTTGTGTTGCCCAGTAAATCACCAGAAAAATATTTAGGACCCACCCAGAGTGGTCAGTAGGTTTCCTATTTATCAAAGGACAATTATATGTATATTCACTTTCTAATTAAGGAAAGGCAGTAAATTTTATAAAACTAAATCATAAAATTGAAGAAAATAAACTCAGCCATGAAAAGTTAAAAAGAAACAGTATTTTCCACTGCATCTGATTTGAAAATTAACTTCAGATTTTTAACAAAACCGGGGAAGAAAAAAAGAAGAGTAAAAGGAAAGGGAAAGAGAGAGAGTGTGCTAGAGAAAGTATTGACTAAGGACCCCCAATAACAAGTTCTCTTCTCAAAGATTTCTTTACCCAAAGTGATAGAAGTCAGGAAAGTAGAAACAAAGATTGGAGATAGAGGATTATGGAGAATGAGAAGGGGGAAGAATAAAAAGGAAGAGTGATATTTGTCCTGGACTACAAAAGACTGCTCCTAGGTAGAGAGGAGGCAGATGTGGCACACAGGAAAATGGCAATTTAGAAAGCTACCAGGGGAAACCCAATGTATAATTGAGGTATTTATTTTATTTGGGCATGTTAATTAGGTGATGCAAGGGGATATTGTTTGCAAGACTTCAATACCTTGATAGCTGGACATTGGTAGTCAGGCTCAGGAGGTGGAAGTGGTCAAATCAGAGAATAGACTTTGGTGGCTAACATTAGGAATGGGAACAGGAGAAAAGGGTAAAGCTTTGCAGAGCCATATTTCTAGCTTGCTAGAGTCTGTTCAGAGAGGAGGGTAGGTGGAAAGCAGCAAAGCATTTCTCTTCCATTTACACTCAAAGCAAAGGACTATTCATACCAGCATCTTACCCATTGAGCGCACAGATAGGTGTCTATCTTCTATCTCCCTTGCAGGAAAAAACCAGCATAGCATGGTTTAGTAGTTTTGTTTAATGCCATGCTGTTTACTTTGTGATACAAAAGGTACCCTGTGTGCTTGGAGCTTCTCAGTAAGCAAAGCTCAGCATGATTTCCTACAGACTCTTACCTTTATGTTGAAAAAGCAAATTCAAAGATGCTTTTCACAAAGCGAATAAGCACTGAGTCACAGATCTTAGAAAAAAGACTCGGAAAGAATGCCAGCTCTACAGGAGAGAGAGAGAAAGAGAGAGAGAGAGAGAGAGAGAGAGAGAGAGAGAGAGAGAGAGAGAGAGAGAGAGAGAGAGAGAGAGAGAGAGCGCACATCACAGGTTATATGTGAGCTGTCCAGATGTGGAGCTGATATTGCCAGTCGTAAAGAACTAGACAACTTAGAGACATAGGCAAGAGCTTTAAGACACCTTTTGTTCTGTGAAGGTCTTCTGAACTCATGTGACAGCAAGCATCTGTTTTGCAGTCACTTGTCTTCAATGCTACACACAGAGTCAAATGGCAGTTTTCACTATCACATTAGCACATTCACTGAACTTGTAATCTCTGCTACTTTATATTGATTATTATAAAGTGTTTATCTCTTACTTGAAATTGTAGTCTTCCTTGAATGAATCCTTTTGTGTTTGTGTAACTTTATTCCTTTGAATTCTGGGCTATATTTGCAATTTGATACTATGTTACAATAATAGTGTGTTTGTTGTGAGTAGCTTTCTTGGAGAAAGTTGATGCTAAGTACTTTATAACCAATATTTGTAGCGCCTTTGTAACTTCTCCAAAAGATAGGATTGTTATTTACTTTTAACATGAAAGCAAATGCTTAAAATTTGGGAAGAATAAGATTTCAAGCCTATTCTTAATAAAACCTATGTTAGAAACATTTCTTAAACTTCAAGATTCAATCTCAGTTGACAGTAATATTGCTGCTTGTATGAATCCTATTACTTCTATATATATTATGAATACATATATTATGGTTATCATTTAAAAATTTTATCCAGAGCCATTAATATTGGCTAGATTGCCATAAAAGTTAACAATGATTACATTGACTAGAAATGTACCACAGTAATAAATCAATCGTATGCTTAGAACCATCAACCAGGTAAGAAATGTTTGGCTGCAAGATATTTGCAATTAAATATTTAAGTATATCACTGATGTCATTAAATGTATTGTGTGATATTTATGTATAATGTTACAGTGACAGAAATGCCTCCAAAAAGTAATTAAAAAAGAGTGTTTTGAATCCAAGAATCAAAGTATTATCCAGTATGGCAGGGAAGTCATGGCAACAGGAATTTGGAGTACTTGATAACATTCCATTTACAGTTGGGAAACACAGAGAGATGAATACTTCACTGCTTTTTTAAAGTCAATAAAGGACTCCACTCTGGAATAGTAGCACCTAAGTTAGGTTGGGCCTTTTTACCTCAACTAATGAAACCTACTACCTTCATTACAGATGCTCAGAAATTATTCTCCTGTCATTCTAGATCTGGTCAATATCCCTTGTCAAGTTCACAGCAAAATATACCAATTGTAAGCCATAACTTTCCAACAATTATTACCCATGGTTTCTTAATGAATATTACAATCTGTGTACCTTCAACAGTTCCTGTATTGCTTATTTCTAAACAGTCCAACACTACTTAAATTCGAAATCTGAACAAGGCTATACAAAAGATTTTCTAGCACTGAATACTGCATCCAGACAGAATGGTGAGAGTTAAGGTGAGAGGGAGGGGAAAGGCAAAAGAAGGGGAAGGTAGAAGGGAAGGGAGAGGCAGTCAAAATGATGAATCAGAGAAAGGTTTGACAGAATGAGTCATAAATTGGATATTCTCAACTCTCAAGAGAAGAAAATTGAATAAAGAGCCTATTTAAGAGCATTTCAAGTGAGAGAGGTAGAGGTTTTTACCTAGATTTTCTTACGGAGACAGTTTTACAGAGGAAGGTTAAAGACAGAATGAGCCAGAGAATGATAAGGAACCAGAAGATTAAAAAGTATTGCCATAATTAGATAGAAGCCAGGCAGAACAATTCAGTCAGAAGCAAAAAAAAAAAAAATTAATTTGAATCAGTTGACTTGGAGAAGAGTTTAGGGCAAAACAACTTATCTTAATGAGGACTCCTAGTAAACAGGGTTAGGGGTGGGGAAATAGAAAGTTGCAACTGACCTTTTCTTGTCACCAAGTAAAGCTTCCAGTGGTGATACAGGCTTGAATTCAATTGACTTGTTAGCCAAGTGGGTCTCAATGAAATCCCCAAACAAACAAGACTGTTACTAAGAATAAGGGTTTTGCTTACCTAATCAACAGCAGCCTCCTTGCTGAGGACAACACATGCAGAACTCATTGAACACACAGCACATGAGCTAGTGCCTATGTAGATCCTTCTTCCCCCTCCTGATTTTAGTCTCTTTGGTATGGACGATACTCCGTAGGCTATCGAAACAGAAACATGGAATCCAACCAAGTCTCAAAACCTTTGGCCTACAATCTATTCTGTCTGCAAAATATGCTAGGGCAATGGTGGCACAGAACTTGTGTCAGGAGACAAGCAATGTTTGATTTGCCTGAATTCCCACTTCAGGAGACACCATATGGTACACTGCATGTGTTACCAAGAACCAGAGATTAGATAGCCCAGAGACCTAGGGTAAAACCAAACCTCACTGGTCTAAAAATTTATCAGTAACATGACTCAATGGTACTTTGCTACACTTGTAGATCTGTGCCTTATCCAGTCATCTTCAGCAATAGATAGGACAAGGCATAGACCCATAGGCAGACATTATTCATAAAGAGAATCTAGGTAGAGGAAAGTCTCTATCAAATCCCTCTCCTCAGATCTCAATGAATCCTACAGATGAAGATTTTATTTTAAGAGCTAGAAAATGTGGAGGAAACTAGGAAATTAACTGATAAGTAAAAGATAAGAAGCTGAGCGGTGGTGGCGCATGCCTTTAATCCCAGCACTCGGAAGGCAGAGGCAGGCGGATCGCTATGAGTTCGAGGCCAGCCTGGTCTACAAAGTGAGTCCAGGACAGCCAAGGCTACACAGAGAGACCCTGTCTCAAAAACAAACAAACAAACAAACAAACAAAAAAGATAACAAAGCTAAAGTGCATAGACCTAGAAGTTAAATAAAGAAGAGGAGTCTGGGGATGGGACACATGATTCTCCCTGGGAAGGGTACAGGATAGAATATATGGGTATATATGGGGCAGGTGGTGACAGGAGAGGGAGAGATATGATGTGGCCTGTGTTGAGAAGGTAGAGAGTGTGAGACATGGTTAGAATTGGCGGCATTTTGGGGAGGGTGATGCTGTGGAAACCCCGTATAGTTGAAATTTCCTGGAATCTATGAAGGTGATATTATTGAGGACTCCTTGTAATATGCATATGGTGTCTCAACTAGCCATCTCTTGTAGCCAGGCAAGGCTATAATGTATTCAAGTGAGATGTTGGCCAAGCAGCTTGCATGGAAATCCCCAAAAGAACCCAGGCTATTGCTATGACACATAGTTCTTCTAATCTTACCTCTTTATATTTGATCTTTCTGTATAAATATTCTTTATGCTTTGTGCAAGGATTTACAATTCTTTGACCTAAGGATGCACTTCATCTATTGTGACTTCAATGCCTAGGATTCTATCTTCTACTCCTTCCACCCTATTCTATGGGTGAAACTTGCCTCTGAGCCTCTTATTGTATTTCCTAAAGTTTTCCTTTTCATAAAGACTATTTTAGGGCCTTGTCATGTTCTTCCACTGTGTTGGGTATTCAGGGCCTGATCTGCTAGGGTTGCTAATTAACCAATTACTGAAGAAAATCAGTGAGAGACACATATTAACATATTTTATTTGAGGTTCTTAAGCTCAAATATTACCTGTGTTATAGGAGTGTAAACTCCCATAGAAACACTTCACTATAGTGATCAGAATATAGCTTCAATATTTGTCACTGTGGCATGCATAATTGCTTAGTCTTTAAATACCTTTAATGATAACCTTACATGTGTTTTAACTTTAAAATATACATTTATATCATTACACATGATTAAAATAAACTACGTATAGCAGGAAGAAGTATGAGATAATCAGGAGTCATATAAATATTACATTCATAGTGATTTGGCTATTTGTATTTGTCAAACTAAAGAAAGCATCTTTCCTGTCTTGTTGGGTCTAAATTTCTGAAAGGTAATATCTATTATATCACATCTCTATTAACTTAAAATGTCTATCTTGATATAAAAACATCTTAACCCCTAGGCAACTAAACCTAATTGTTAGCATAAACTACCTGGTCTTCAACCCCATCAGAGACTTGAGAAGGGATAAAACTTAAATACCTGAGTGAACTGGAAGTGCCAGTTAGCAGCTTCCCAAAAAAAAAAAAAAAAAAAAAAGATTCACACAGCTTACAGCATGAACACTCACCCAACATTCTATAATGTTGGAGCATCATCTTCGGCCTTCTGGCCCAATATCTCTGACAGACTTATTTGCAAGGCAGGAACTATTGAGGACTTGCTTACCCTGTCTTTGCAGAGTTTGGCCATCGACTCTGCCTGCATACAAGCTTGCCCATTTTTAGGCAGAATCCTACCTGTCTCAGAAATGAGGGCATTTTGCCCAGTGGCTTGTTTGCCACATTTGAAGCCAACTCCATAAGGAGTTTCTTTGATGCTGATCATCTTTTTTGAGGTAGGCTACATGTTGTCAAGTGTTAACTTGTCTTGTTGTCAAAGAATCTTTAGAATAATAAAAACATCTTTCAATGTCATATTCTGTAGGTCTCTGAGGCTTTTGAAGATGTTATTTAACTATTTTACCATATGTATATATAGAATTATATTATTTGTTGGACCTAGGAGATTATATATATATATATATATATATATATATATATATATATATATATATATATATATATATATATTCTTGTGTTAAAATTAGATTAGTTTTTGAAATGACCATGATTTGCATCAATATACAAAATTCCTTACCAATGAATTAAAAATAAACTTATTTGTGAGTAATAATTAAGGCCTTGAGTTAAAGAGTAGATTCAATAATAATCTATATTTTGTTCTATCCTCTTTCAATACTTCTATATCCCCCTATTTGGTGTTCTGTAGGCCTCTTGTATGTTCAAGAGTATCTCTTTCTTTGGGTTGGGGATATTTTCTTCTACGATTTTTTTGAAAACGTTTTCTGGTCCTTGGGACTTTGCATCCTCCTTCTCCTCTACTATAGTCCTCGTGCCTTCTCATGGTGTCCTTGATTTATTGGATGCTTTGTGTCACCATTTTTTCTGTTTTAATATTTTCTTTGAGAGATGTATCAATTTCTTCTACTGCTTGGCAGACACTTTCTTCTTGGATCTATGTTTGTCCAAGCTCTGCCACATAGTACTCTTCTGTCTACTTGGCTATTAAATTTGTTTATCTGACTCTGATTCAACTTTGGTAAGTGCATTCCATCAAGAAAATTTCCATTTTCTTTAGATTTTCCAATTTTGTGGTATATAGGTTTTTGAAGTAGGACCTAATGGTTCTTTGTATTTCTTCGGTGTCTGTTGTTATATCTCCCTTTTCATTTCTGAATTTGTTGATTGGGATAGTGTCTCTCTGTCTTTTAGTTTGGCTAATGGTTTGTCTATCTTGTTGATTTTCTCAATTAAAACAGCTCTTAGGTTTGTTGATTGCTTGAACTGTTCTCTTTGTATTTAATTTATTGATTTCAGCCCTGAGTTTGATGATTTCCAGCCATCTACTCTTCTTGGGTGTCTCTGCTTTTTTTTTTTCCTTTTTTTTTAGGGCTTCCAGATGTGTCATTGAGTTGCCCATATGGGATGTTTCCAATCTCTCTATTAAGGCACTTAGTGCTGTGATCATTCCTCTTAGCACAGCTTATAATGTGTCCCATAAATTTGGATATGTTGTATCTTCATTTTTGTTGAATTTTAGGAAGTCTGTAATTTATTTATTTACTTATTCCTTGACCCAGTTGTCATTGAGTAGTGAGTTGTCTAGCTTCCATATGTGTGTGGGGTTTTTGAATTTTTTGTTGTTGTTGAAATCCATGGTGGTCATATAGGATACAAGCTATTATTTTAATCTTCTTGTATCTGTTGAGTCTTTGCTTTGTGATCTACTATATGGTCAGTTTTGTAGAATATTTCATGAGGTGCTGAGAAGAAGGTATAATCTTTTATTTTGATGGAAAGTTCTCTAGATAACTATTAGTCCATTTGATCCTCTATGATAAATGACTGTTATATAAAATATAACCAATTGAATGAGACCATCTGAAACATATGCCTATCATTACAGGCAAAGTCCTTGGAGGAAGAGAATTGGGATTTTTGAGTATGTACAATGCTCAGCAGTTAAATCACATAGTGTCTATTTGATAACTTGTACTTCACCAGGATGCTCCTTTACATAAAATCAGTTGTGTTATTGATTATTCAATCACAAGAGCCTTAAAGCATAAATGTAGATGACATTAAATATTTTAAAAATTGAATTAACATGTCAAAATCAGTTAGCTCTGTTATTCTGTTCACAAAGTTAACCCTTAATCAGAATTATTAACAAGTTTCAATGTGTAATTTCACCAGTGTAATTTCCAGATCAGACAATTCAATTATCAAAAGCAGGACTATTATTTTGTTTTCTTGAATGAATGAATAAAAACCATCATAATATTGCAAGTAAAGGACATTTCTTATGTTGAGTACATATCACACTTATGGTTAGCTTCACCAAAATATATAAATACAAAAATTTTAGTAGCATTTATATTGTTATACAACTTTATAAAAATGGGCATTTCAAAATCAAGGTTTTAACATATTATTTTATAATTGAATAATTAAGGTATAAAGTTTCATTAAAATGCTTCATTTTTATTAAACTATGTCCTTGGTAGTCTGTCTTGATATTCTATAGTAAGGAGTACTTCAAACTAATGTTGAACCTTTTGAAATGCAGTCAGCTACTGTTTCATTACATTCAATATTAAGAACTGGATCCACAATTTTGAATTACATAGCACAATAGTTAATACATGGGATTATTGGCAACTATGTAATTCTTACTACCTTTAGGAAATGACTTCAGCATATCTGTGGTGGGTGGCTGACTTGAACCTCAAGGTTAAGATTAACTTTAATAAAATGGATGTTCATTAGGAGTTTATAATATGTGAGAACAACTTATAAACAGTAGATTTTGATAGACACTCTAAAATTTCTATGCCAAATCTTTTAGGATGCATTTTTTTCCTCTGGTACACAAGAGCATTTGTGCCTAGATAATGAGCATAAAATGATGCAATAGTAACTGTGTTAATGTAAGTTTTTATTAAATATTTTTATTTTTTACATACACATTTATATCACTACACACATATACAATAAGCTATCTATAACAAGAAAAATCATGATACAATCAGGAATTATATAAATGTTACAGTCTCCAGGTTTTGACTATTTGTATTTGACAGCCTTGAAAACATCTTTTCTATCTTGGTGCATCTAAAATTCTGAATGTGAATCAATATGTATTATATCTTGTCATTATCAACTTAAAATGTCTATCTAGATCTAAAAATAATTTAACCCCTAAACAACTGAGCTAAATTGTGAAACCCAGCTATCTGGTCTTCAAACCTATCAGAGACTTGAGGAGGAATAAACTTGATTACCTGAGTATACTGGAAGTGCAGGGTGGTAGCTTTTCAAATGAGAAGATGACAGAGACAATTTACTACCTAAACAGTCACCCAAACCTCTCTATAATGTTGGAGCATCATCTTCAGCTTTCTGGTCCAATATATCTAACAGACATATTTGTGAGGCAGGAACTATTGAGGACTTGCTTACCCTGTCTTTGCAGAATTTGGCCTTCGAATCTGCCTGCATCCAAGCTTGCCCTTTTTTATGTAGAATTCTGTCTGTGATAGAAATGAGGACATTTTGCCCAATGGCTTTTTTGTCACATTTTAAGCCATCTTTGTAAGGAGATTCCTTGATGCTCAGTATCCTCTTGGAGGTAGGCTGGGTGTTGTCAGGATCTAACCTGTCATATTTTCAGTTAATCTTTAAAATAATAAAAAAACATTTTAAATGCCATATTCTGTATATCTCTGCGGTTTTTGAAGACCTTGTCTATTTTATCTTATCTTTCTATATAATCATATCTATCTGTTGCATCTAAGATATATATTCTTGTGATAAAAATAGACTTGTATTTAATATGACCGTGATTTGATCAACTAAGAATTAACTTGTATAACTTATTTATTCTAAACAGCCTGCAATAGCACTTATTTTTATAATATCCAAGGTATTTTGTACATGTGCTTGATATGTTACTTAAAATACCTTGAATGATCCCAGAGGAGGTAACTTGGGTATAGGACCATAGTCCCATTGTTTCCTTCCCCAAAGAGGCTGGCAGGGCCACCAGGATATCTTTATTCCTGCTCCCTAGAAGCCTGGCCCACTAGGGTAAGAAACAGACAGGAAGCAGAGACAGTGAACCCAGAGGAGATGGGCAAAAGTCCCATAATCCTAAACCCCAAGGAAGCTGCCTGGGCTACCAGTGCAGCTCTCTGCTAGAATATCTTCCCTCCTGCTCCTCAGATGCCTGGCCTACCTGGGTCAGAAAATGTGAGCAAGCAGAGACAGTGAACCCAGAGAAGGTGAGTTGGGCATGGGACCAAAGACCCATTGTCTATACCTAGCCCCAAAGTCTCAGACAATCAGAGACCATGAAGCTTGGTAACAGCAAAGACATCATAATGGAAAGAATTCAGCAGAGTACAAGCAACAATTCCCAGGGCCATTTGACATCACCAGAAACTAGCAGTCCACTCACAGCAAGACCTGGAAATACTATCACACCCTATACATAAAAGAAGGATTGCAAATATGAGGCTAAGAAAATGATAAGGCCTTAAAGAAGGAAAATAAATCCCTCCAAGTAGAACAGAAATATACAAAGAAAGAAGTGAAAGAATTCAAAAATCACTAAAAGATATTAGTGAAAGACAGTAAACTACAATCAAACAAGAGAAGGAAATGGAAAAAAAAAAAAAAAAAAAGGATTAAAGACCTAAAAGTGGAGATAGAAGCAATCAAGAAAAGAGAATCTGAGACCATGCTGGAAATGGAAAACCTAAGGAAGAGGACAGGATCTATAGACATCAGGATACAAGAGATGGAAGAGAGTGTCTCAAATGTAGAGGGTATGATCGAAGAAATTGATACAACAGTCAAAGAAAAAGCTCCTGACACAGAACATCCAAGAAATCTCAGACACCATGAAAAGACCAAATCTAAGAATCAAAGGGATAGAAGAAAACGACTCCCAGCTGTAAGGCCTAGAAAATATTTTCAAGAAAATCACAGAAAACTTCCCTAACCTAACGAAAGAAATGCCCATAGATATACAAGAAGCCTACAGAACATCAAATAGATTGGAACAGCGTTGTCATAATGTTCTTGTGGACTGTGTACAACTTACTCTCAATCATTAAAATGGGGATTTCTCCATTTTACTTTCTTGATCAATCTGGACATTGCATTGTGATGTTTATTCTGAGTATCTCCAGTTGCAAGTTTGTGAGAAATGTCACCGTTTGTTCTTTGTTATTTCAATTAAAACAAACTAGCCAATGCTGAATAATAATAACAGAAAAATAGGGTAGGATATGCTGATCCAGTGAGGAGAGGAGAAAGAGAAGAAAAAAGAGGATGGAGCCACAAGGGGAAGACTAGAAGACATCAGGAGAAATAAACCAAGTCTAAGAGATGATATAAAAGCAAGTATAAAGTGAAAAATCAGAATGGGAAGAAAATATGCTAAAAAGAAAGTTTAGGATGAAGTAATTATTGTGAAGATGTGATATAGGCTAATTAAATAGATCCAACACTAAACTTCAGAACAAAAAAAAGAATATTAAAACTTGCAAGATAAAAAAGGCCAAGTCACATATAAAGGCAAACCTATTATAATTACACCTAAATTCTTATCAGAGACTATGAGAGGCAGAAGGGCCTGGACAAATGTAATGCAAGCACTAAGAGACCACAGATGTCAACCCAGATCATTGTACCCAGCAAAACTTTCAATCATCATAGATGGAAAACAAAATATTCCGTAACAAAACCAAATTTAGAAAGGAACCAGCCACAAATCCAGCCCTACAGAATATACTAGAAGAAAAACTCCAATACAAGGAGGATAACTGTAGCCAGAAAAATGAAGGAAGTAAATAACCCCATATCCACAACCACATGAAAGAAAACACAAACACACTCTGACACCACCAACATCATAAAAAAAAAATAAAACTGGAATCAAAAACCGCTGGTCATTAATATCTCTTTACATCAATGGCCTCAACTTCCCAATAAAAAGACAAAGGCTAACAGAATGGATGTAAAAGCAGGATACGTCATTCAGGTGTATACAAGAAACACACGTCAGTAAGAAGGAGAGACATTACCTCAGAGTAAAGGGCTGGAAAAGGGTATTCTAAGCAAACAGACCCATGAAACAAGCTAGAATAACCATTTTAGTATGTAATAAATTATACTTTCAACCAAAACTAATCAAAAGAGATGGAAAAGGACACTTCATACTCACCAAAGGAAAAATATACCAAATGACATCTCAGTTCTGAATACCTATGCCCCAAAAGCAGGAACACCCACATTCATAAAAGAAAGATTTCAAAAGCTTAAATCACAGAAACATCAAACCCTACACAATAACAGTGGAAGACTTCAACACCCCACTCTCACCAAAAACGGATCAATAAGACAAAAACTAAGTGTAGAAACAATGAAACTAAAAGATGATATGAATCAAATGGTCCTACCTGATATCTATGGAACATTTCACCTAAACACAAAGGAATATACTTTCTTCTCAGCACCTCATGGAACCTTCTCCTAAATGGAGCATATACTTGCCCACAAAGCAAACCTCAACAGATATAAGATCAAAATAATCCCTTGCATCTTATCAGAACACCATGGATTAAAGCTGGAATTCAAAAACAACAGAAACAACAAAAGCCTACAAACTCATGGAAACTGAACAACTCCCTATTCAATGACCTCTGGGTCATGGATGAAATAAAAAGAAGTTTAAGACTTTCTAGAATTCAATGAAAATTGAAGACACAACATACTCAAACTTATGGGACACAACGAAAGCAGTTCTAAGAGGAATTTTCATAACATTAAGAGCTTTCATAAGGAAATTGGAGTGATCTCGTACTAGCAACTTAACAGCAAACCTGAAAGTTCTAGAGCAAAAAGAAGCAAAGACACCCAAAAGGAGTAGAAAGACACACATGGTTCATACTCACTTATAAGTGGATATTGACCCGACAGAGACTTCCTCTTAGTGACTCCACCCAACCAGGATCGGAAGCATACTGAGACTAGCTGCTGGACTCTGGGCAAAGGGCTTAGATTTGCATGCAATAGTTGGGCAATGGAAGGAACCAGAGGGGTCATGAGCTCCACAATGAGATCATCAAGGCAGTTGGATCTGGACAGGGGTGGGGTGAGGGCTGCACAAACTATACAGCAACAAAGGACATTGTAAGCAGAGAACCTAGACTGCATGTTCAGACGCAGCCTATGGACAGCTCATTGTCCACGTTCACATGGGGGAGGAGAGCAGGGAATGCTGCTGACATGATCTCCAATGCATATTATTTCATCACTGCCAATTGGCTGGGTGGCATTATGGGCACACAGAGGAAGGGGATGCAGCCTATTCTGGAGAGACCTGATAGGCTGAGTTAAGATGGTGGGGGAGGAGGGCTCCCTGTCAGAGGTCTAGGAGAGAGGAATAGAAGAGGGAGGAAGGGTAGGAACTGTAAGATAAGAGCAAGGAGATAATAATCAGGATGTAATGTGAATAAATTATTAAAATAATTTTAAATTGTGCACTAGGTTTAATATTTGTTAAAATTTTTATTTATCTACCGAAAATTGGCAATTGTTCTAATAAAATTTACAAGAAAGTCATTACACACAGGAAAACAAAACAAAGGTTGTGAAAAGATAGAATGAGACTAAAGTATTTTTCTACTTTAGAAAATTCAACTTTATATCCATATATTTCTGTGTCACTTTTAATAAATAATTCGAGCTAATGTATGTAAAATACATATGATGGTTGAAAACTTGAACTTTAGCAAGATTGAATGGCATGCTAAATTTACACTTGGTTTAAGTCTTGCCATATAATTCAGTGCTACATAATTCTGAATATATTTAAAATTTTTAATGATTACTGAATTCTGTAATGCTGACCATTGCAATGATGGGAAAAAAATCACTGATTGTATTAGATATTTGCTTTGATTGGTGCTTTTATTTTAAAATGTGAAATGTGTTTACACATAAAAACAAACGTGTTTACACATATATAATCACATGTTTATTCAATGTATAGAGAAATTAAAAACACAGGTCTGTCATTTTAGAGACAATTACTATACATATTAACCTAATACCATTGAAATTTATACTATTCCAAATGTAGGTAGAGAAAAATATTACCTTCTACTACTTGTTCTGTAGAGCTGAAGGCATGGCAGTTCACAAAGTCAAAATAACATTATAGAGACATCAGTTTCTAATAGATGTCTGAGCAGGAAATGTTTTAGTTAATCTGATTGACTTTCAAGCTATTTTGAGATCATCCATGGGCCTTGCAAAGCCTTCTAAAGAGGATTTATTTTCAACAGCCCCTCAGGTTAAAATGGTTAACAGCTGAATTAAGTGCTGCACCTTCAGTGACCTGAAAGGGGAAGAGAAAGTGCGCGAATGAATAATTTGTCAAAATGTACTCTATTCCCATTAAACCTAGAAGAAAAAAAAGTACAGACAGTAGAAATTGAGAATTGAAAGAGCCTTCAATAAAACCAGGACATTTTCTACATGCTGTGTGCTCTTTGCTATAAAATGTATATCCATTGTTTACCAGGATTAGTTACATTATTATAAATTTCACCAAAAAATTTATGTACTTAATTGTCCTATACATTGATGAGAAAATTTTAACTGCATTTTAAGCTCAAATACTGTTTCATATATAGATTCCATCAGCTTGACATTTTTGGAAATACCATCTTTAGAAATATAAAAAAAAATAAAATAAAAAACAAAGGAGTGGTCATTAAAGTGAAAACAGGGAAATTTGACATTAAAATTCTGAAATATTTGCTTTTCATAAAAAGAAAGAATAAAATGCAGCTAAAGTCAAGGAAGCCAGGTATCCCACAGTCAGAAATTATGAAAACAACAAGAAGTATTTATCTACCATTGGGGGAATCTCACCACTTTTATATTTCTAACTTCATATATTTAAAATGAATAAGAAAATATATCTCATATTAAAAGGATACATTTTTGCTACTTTATAGCTTTGCCACAAATATTTAATTCAATATATGACATTACATTTAGGCAGATAGCTAGAATTGGAACATGGTCCTCTTTCACTCTATGTGTCCTAGACAAAAACTAGTTTGGAGCTAGTTGCAATGAGTAATCACCCTATATGACAGCTCTTGCACAATTGGTACCCTCTTTTATCATTTGTGGACATTGAATGAAAGGAAGTCACATGAACACCCAATAGGAAGAAGACAAAGAATGCCTTATCCCATAACTAAGTGATCACACTATCCTTTTGGGATTTCCTACCCTTTAAAAGCATAAGAAATGGGGTTTTTGTTTGTTTTATTCACACTCTTAGTGATATTTTATTATTTCAGCCAGAGTTACCTGAAATCAATGTCATCAATATGTTCCAATGCTCTATTTTCCTTTAAAATACATTAAGACTGTTTAATATTCTTTATCACTGTACATTTGACCATACATTTTTCTCTGGATGCTTCAAAGGTCACAAGTCTATGGGAAATCTTAGTTACTCAACTTATTTCTACCCAAACACAGATACTGAAATATCATTACATTTTCCCCTAGGTGGGCGAGGTTTATATTATACTATTTCTTTCACTGAATGGAAGGTCTAGGTGCTAAAATGGAAATTGAAAATAGTTTATCATCACTGACACCTGCACAGGATTGAGCAAGTTCCAAGTACTTTGGTCACAGAGATCATCAGACTGTTGATCCAATAAAAAGTAATGACAGATGTACAATAAAGTGTACATTCTATATTTTCATAAAACTTTTCTATCCTAGGGCAGAGATGGCCTAAAAACTTCAAGCAAGATTGTTACTTTGACTTGTACAATCCTTTATGCTTAATCAAATATTTATAGATAACATGAAGTCTTCTCTACACTTTATCATTAAATTCCATTTGCACAGTAGAACCAGGCCTCACACTTGGCTGACCTCAATTCTAGTGGCATACTTTCATTTAGCTTTAAGACACTGTCTTCATGGTCATACCATGACCCTTATCATCACGAAATCTACTCCATGCTGCAAAATGAAAATCTGGGAATTTGTTTTTCAAGAAAGGTGTTTTGCCACCCGCTCACACTCTGATTCCCACCTTTTTTTTTTTTTTTTTTTTTTTTTTTTTTTTTTTTTTTTTTTTGCCTGAAATATAACCCCAATCTAATCATTATTAAACTGTATCTTTCTACCAATAATGAAGTCTCTGTTAGAACTAAGGGTTCAACATTTGTCTCAGAGGCCTTTCTCTCACATATTCTGAATACTAAATAGGATTGTTAAGCATCCACATGAAAAGTAAATAGGCACTTTCCATTTCAGCATAGAAACATCCACTCAAAGTAAATCGCAGAGATGAATTTTAAAGCTAACAATAGAGTGAGTTTAGGGTAAAAATGCCCGGAAGCAGTTATGTCTTTTTAGACATGATATAAAAATCTAAATGATAAAATAAAATATACATGAATTATTATCAAAATGTGCACTATTATGTTACAAATGGCTCCAGTCAAGGAAAAGGAAGAGAAAACCCACAGTTTGACAATTATCTGCAAACAATGTGTATAATGAGAAATTGACATAATAATCTTAAAAATCAATAATAAAATTTAAGTAGTGAAATTTAAGGTGGAACAACTCTCTGAATAGATATTTCTCCAAAGAAAAGATGTGAAAATTTAGAAAAGTATCCCATACATCATAATACCTGAGAGAAATGAAAATCAGAATCTTACTAAAATATCAAATTACCTCATTAGACTAGTTATAAGAAAAAAGACAAAAAAAGTTGGTGAAAATATGAATACATTGTAGCCATTCCTTTAGTGGGTTTATAAATTGGTATAACTACTTCAAAAACAGTTTATCCATTCCCAAAATTTGTTAAATATAAAGTTATTGAATGTGAATAGTTAGATTATCAAACACAAATAGATTCTATGTCATCTTTGTCATCTAACAACAAATGTAAACAGTGATGTTAGTCTAAAAACTGCAAACCATCTAGTTGTTCACAAGAATGGAGATAATGATACATCTAGAGTATTAAATTCTGTTTTTCAAGGAAACTAATGATCCCTTGATATGTAGCACAATTGGAAAGAACATTGAAAAATCACAACTGTAAAAGTCAGGTAATTATATTCTATTTTATTTTTTATTTTATTTTATTAATTTATTCATATTACATCTCTATGGCTATCCCCTCCCTTTTATCTTTCCATTCCTCCCTCCCATTTTCCCCTTACTCCCCTCCCCTGTATATGCTCATAGGGTATCAAGTCTCTTCTTGGTAGCCTGCTATCCTACCTCTGAGTGCCACCAGGTCTCCCCATTCAGGGGACATAGTCAAATATGAGGCACCAGAGTTAGTGTGAAAGTCAGACCCCACTCTCCCCTCAAATGTGGAGAATGTCCTGTCCATTGGCTAGGTCTGGGTAGGAGTTTGAAGTTTACGGCCTGTATTGTCCTTGGCTGGTGCCATAGTTTGAGCGGGACCCAGGGCCCAAATCTGCCTATCATAATGTTCTTCTTGTAGGTTTCTAGGATCCTCTGGATCCTTCAACTTTGCAACAGCCTACAGACTGGTAAAAGATTTTCACCAATCCTACATCTGACAAAGGTCTAATATCCAAAATATATAAAGAACTCAAGAAATTAAACACCACCAAACCAAATAACCCAATTGAGAAATGAGGTTCAAAACTAAACAGAGAATTCTCAACAGAGGAGTATCAAATGGCTGAGAAACACTTAAAGAAATGCTCAACTTCCTTAGTCATCAGAGAAATGCAAATCAAAACGACACTGAGATTCCATCTTACACCCATCAGAATGGCTAAGATCAATAACTCAACTGACACCACATGCTAGCGAGGATGTGGAGAGGAACACTCCTTCATTGCTGGTGGGAATGTAAACTAGTACAGCCACTTTGGAAATCTATCTGGTGCTATCTCAGAAAAATGGGAATAGGACTTCCTCAAGACCCAGCTATTCCACTCCTTGGAATATACCCAGTAGATGCTCCAGCACACAACAAGAAAATTTGCTCAACCATGTTCATAGCAGCCTTATTCATAATAGCCAGGACATGGAAACAGCCTAAGTGTCCCTCAGTAGAAGAATGGATAAAGAAACTGTGGTACATTTATACTATGGAATACTACTCAGCTATTAAAAACAAGGAATTTCTGAAATTTGTGGACAAATGGATTGAACTAGAAATGATCATAATGAGTGAGTTAACCCAGAAGCAGAAAGAGTCAAATGATATATACTCACTTATATCTGCATATTAGCCCAAGGGGCATGTCCCATGAAAGTCTTCACTAATTAGCAAACTGGTCAAGAGGGGAGGACATCCTATTGGGACTCTAGATGAGGTACTTATATTTTAATTAAGCTTTATTGAGAACACAGTTACAGAGTACCTAACTATGATCTACAATTGTTTCTGGATACATTTAGAAATATTGCTTGATTCATCTTTCATTTCTTTATATTTCTTCCTCCTTTCTTGATCTTCATCATAAATTTTCTGTTAAGTCTGTATTGCTATGATCCTCTTTTTTCCTGTATTAACAGCATTCTTTCTTAGAAAAAAACTGAAATAAAGTCAGATAAAACAAAAGTGGTCAATTTCTATTTATAAGGTGGCATTTTGTGAACATTCCTACAAAGTTCTTGTAAAATGCTGCCATTACAGACTGATGTTCATTATTTTTAGTGTCTTCTAAAATTTGTGAGTCAAAAGTCACTAAAGATGTTTATTGCAGTCATTTCTACTAATTAAACACAATAATTTCACAATTGATGCATGAATAACTATAGAATTATATTTAATCATGACAAGTATAAAAACATAGGATATAGAAATTTGATATTTAATTAAGACATTCATAACTTGGGTGCTAGTGACATGGCTCAGCTGATAGAACACTGGCCTCCATTCCAGAGGTCCAGAGTTTATTCCCAACAACCGTATGGTGGCTCATGACCATATCTAAAGGAATCTGATACTCTCTTTTGGCATATAGGTGTACATGCAGACAGGGCACTGCTACATCTTAAAAAAAAATAAAAATTAATTAGTTTTAAATTTTTATAACACCTAGTCATTTGTTTCTTACAAATCACAGACCACCTGAATTTTATCACATGAATAAACATTACTGGTGTATTATATCATCTCTCTCCACAGCATGTTAACTCCTGCCTGTTAGCTTTGGAAGGTCTACTTATTTGTCTTTCATCCTTAGTCATTTACATCAAAATCCTGGAAATACTCAATATAATTGCCGTAGGTCTATAAGACCAGAATTTATGTATCCACTGGGCTACACTGGACTCACATCAGAGGGCTCTGTATAGAAACTTCATCTGACTATTATTTTGTTGGACAGATGCAGTTCTTTGTACTTATAGGTCTAGGTCACAGTTTTATTGTGACCTCCAGGCTTGTAATGTCTCTCAGGGCTTTAAGGCAACCTGCACTCATTCTTACAAGTTCTTAGTATTTTATAAGCAGCTATTTCTCTCCTCGCTTTGGATCTTTGACATACTATTCCCCTAACAGTTAGATTCTTTTTATTCCTAAAGCCCCCCTGATTTGGATCACATGAATGATCTTTCTATCATAAGATTGATTTGGCATACAATAAAAAGAAATTAATGAGAAATAAGTACACAAAACTCCCATGCTTTCCCAAAGGAGACTGGAAGACTCACATGCTTCTTCAACTTCCCGTCGTGCATCTGACTTGAAGAGTCAGTGTTTTATACAATAAGATGAAAATAAGCATTTAAAGGAATGGCAAACACTTCCCAGGTCAGATCATTCATTGCCCTGTCATCTTTTGGAAACGAACGTCTCGCTTTTTTGATTTATTCATTAATTTCTGTTATGTCTGTATTTTTCTTCATTTATGCAATTGATTTTCCACCATACCAATCATATATAGAAAGAATAATTATAGATGTCCACACAGAAAATTCAACATGCCATTAACAGATGTTGTCTTTTAAATATTCCCCTAAACTTTGACATCAGTAACCTATGTCAATGAAGAAACCTAAATTTCTTAGTTTTCATATTTTCAAATTTACTTTTTTTCACTGTTAATTTTCTAAATTTTAAAACTTATATGTAGCAATAGTCACATGGCAGTTCACACATTTTCAAAACTAAAGAATCTTTGTGTTGGAGATTCATTAAGCTCTTCTTAATCTTGCCTTAATAGAAAGAAAGGATAAAAATTGCCAGGGAGCTGTCAATAAACTGGAAAAAAAGGATATGAGGCTTACATAAGGGGCAGAACTTAATGATTTCTTGGCAATGTTTATACATAAATTGATTTGTTCCATTCAGTTATATGATTCAATTATTTTCTAAGTGTGTTACAAGTAGCCACCAATTTACATAGATATGCTGTGCACATTAGAATAGCTGCAAAGATTCAATAGAAAAATATATTTTATTGAAAAATAAAATAACTCATATTACATCTCATTTGCTATCCCATCCCATGCATCCTCCCATTCTGCCCTCCCTCCCACATTCACCCCAATACCCTGCCCTATGACTGTGACTGAGGGTGTCCTCCTCCCCGTGAATATGATGCTAGGGTATCAAGTCTCTGTAATCTGCTATCCTTCCTCCAAGTGCCATTGGGGCTACCCATCAAGGGGACATGGCCAAATATGAGGCACCAGAGTTCGTGTGACAGTATAACATGGAAAGTCAATTTCAAAATTATTATGTGACAAAGATTCCCAGAAAGAAGCATAAAATTTTGTAAATAAGAAGGTACAGGAATTACATAGAGTTGGTAGATGTGACAGAAAACAACAACTACAACTGGAATTAAGAGACTATGTCCAAAATTTACCTGATGCAGTGTTTTATCATAAAATGAAAACTCACCATCAATACATTTCTACAGGTAGGTTGAGTATACAGTTGATTCGACTGAGAAAAACAACATTGAGGCAAAATGAAGTTAAGTGATACTCTGAAAACATAATTCAAGGTACTGATATATGAAGTTTAAAGTAAACAAATTATAAGTCTGGCAGGTCTTAGGCAATACTTAATTGACAAAACTACAGAGTGTAGCATGCCTGTTACTTTCAGCTCTCTTTAAAATGCTAAGAAACTTTGACCTCAGGATGTCTTTGGACTATATTGGAAGATGTAGTTAAGAAGAAAGAAAGAACAAAAGAAAGAAAGAAAGAGATAGAGAGAAAGAGATAGAAAAAAAGAAGGAAGAAAGAAAAGAAAAGAAGAAACAACTATCAAACAACAAGACAACTGCTTCTTTAAAATATGCTCAGAGTAGAAAGAATGGTTCAGAGAAAAACATAATGTGTGCATATATATATATATATTTCTAGGCTTTCATTGAAAACATTAAGGAAAACATAAAAATGCGATTACTTTTGAGTTGGAAGGGTAATTTAAATTAGCTTAAATGAAGCTATGCCATTTGGGCTATTAATAATCCCCACAAGAGTTCATAGATAAATCCAGCTTGGTCATGGTGTATATTCTTTTGTATGTATATCTTTCTACGAATATTAAGTAACATTGGGTGTTTGTGTGCCAGCTCAAGGACAATCATATAACCGGTGCTGTATATGTTACTTTGCTGATTTCTCAATCACGCCTTTTCTTACCAGTGGGAAATTATCATAAGCTTGCAGAGATGTCTAAAGTACAGGTTGCTCCCTGACCTGACTGTATGGATGAAAGACATTAGATAAAAATAAAGCAATTTCTGTAAAGAAAAAAAAAAAAACAAAAAAACAAAAACAAACCTCAATAACAATCGTGGCAAATGCTTAGAATGCTGTTGGTCAATTTAGTCCAGGTGACTCCCAAAACAATATAGGATATCCCTGCTGCTTTGGTAGCCTCTCAGAAACTGAAGGTGGGTCATTATCACTGAAGAACCCACACACTCAAGAAACAAGATATGAAGGCTCAAACTCCTTGAACCCTGAATACTTCCTTTCTGCAGTCTGGCCTAGATGTCTCTTACCAGAAAGCACTATGCAAGCTGCCAAGTAGGGAAGGAATAGTCTCACCCAGCTGTCATGCCTGTGAGCCCACATTTAATGACCTGCTGGCAAGATAGCCATGAACGTTCAACTCATTTATTGGCAGTAACCAACACATATCTAAGTAGACTCAAGGCCAACTTAGCAGAAAGGAAATCATCCCGGCTGTTAGTAACTTAACAAGCTTCCCACGGCTAGTCATACCATGTCTCCAAGAAGAGGAAATCTCTTCATGTGTTCTTCCTAAACATTGCCTGGCAACAAGGCTGTATCTGAAGTCAGTGATTCTGCAGGTCTGATGTGTCAGTTCCACATACTCAAAGTTTAACATTGACCATTAAGAAGAAAAGACTTTTTTTGCTGGATGGTGCTAATAGAATTCCTTATAAATGTCACCAATTGGCTCATGCTCATAACCTGTATCACTGTCACCATTGGAGTGGGACACTCTGAGTAACCACACTGTAGTATGGGTTTTTTTAGGGGGGAGAGGTGCTATTTTTATTTTTTCAAAATAGAGGGTTTTTTTTTTTTTTTTTTTTTTTTTTGGTTTTTGGTTTTTGGTTTTTTGTTTGTTTGTTTTTTGCATTACAAGAGTAAATGACTTAAAGTGCCAATCTGGATTAAGCACATTAGAATTCTTACATCATCTGAAAGTTTATCTCTAATAACAATCTATTGCTTATAAAACCAAGTTTAGGTGGTACTCATCTTCATCATTAGCTTGGAGGGCTTTCTAAGACAGCAAACTAATCTTGGAAATATAATAAAACACATATTAAGAAGCTTAGTAAAGAAGAGCAAAAAAAAAATGGGCTGTTGGGTTTATAAGCTAATGGAAGTTTACAATTTTAGATATCTCAATGAAAATTTACATTCTTTTTTTTTTTTTTTTTTTTTTTTTTTTTTTTTATTAATTTATTCTTGTTACATCTCAATGTTTATCCCATCCCTTGTATCCTCCCATTCCTCCCCCCCCCATTTTCCCATTATTCCCCTCCCCTATGACTGTTCCTGAGGGGGATTACGTCCCCCTATATATTCTCATAGGGTATCAAGTCTCTTCTTGGCTACTTGCTGTCCTTCCTCTGAGTGCCACCAGGTCTCCCCCTCCAGGGGACATGGTCAAATGTGAGGCACCAGAGTATGTGAGAAAGTCGTATCACACTCTTTTTCCTTTCTTTTAGAGAAATCTTAATCCTATTCAGACATTCCATAAATTTCACCTGTTACATACCTTCTTTGCCTATCAGAAGGGTTTATGAATGTCCAGTTATATTTTTTTAACATTATGTATTCTTCCAAGACTAGGGCCTTTTCCCTCCCTTACTCTTTCTCATTATGTTTTGTATTAGACTTAGTTGACTCTAAACACCAATTCTTGTAATTTTGTAACCATTTTTACACAATGTTCTAATCCCTTTTTATATTAAGTCTAATCCAAATTTCCTCCTTCTGAAATTCTTCTAAACTCTGTCAGTTAGAACCAGGTGTGCATTTATATATGTATTATTTTTCATAACCTAATTTAGAGTAACATTGGGTGCAATGGTGTCTTTCTCTCATTTCTTCTACTGATATAAATCATTCCTTTTACCTTTCCTTCCTGAATTGCATCCATATATGTGCCAAGAATCATAATTCTACAGCCTGTGAAAAGATAAGTAAAATCATTTTTGACCAGTGTTGGAAATTATTTATTTAAGATTACGACTCTTTCCACTTGGGACACTTAGAACTCAGTATGTATTTAATGTTAAACTCACAGATCAATGGATTGTGAAAATAACCTATAGCTGCCATATGTTCAAAGAAATATGTAAGCAATGATATGAAGTCTAATTTTCTCTACTTCCTTCTGCTTTCTTAGCTAAACAATGCTATAAAATTCCATATATTTCAAAAGGGTTTTATTATACTTTAAAATGAAGTAAAATTTTTTTAAATATCTTTCTTTTATGTCATAAGCATCTGGTATTTTTTAGATTATAGAAAAAATACCACTTCTTAAAGGAGTGGTTTTACCTCAAATAAATCAAAGGAAGAAATATAAAAGGATACATAATTTATATTAAATGTCTTGTAAATAAAAAACCTTTGAAGATTAATTTTTTTCAAAATTAAGCATAAGACATAAAACTATAAGAGTCATCATTTCTTTTCTTTGATTCTTATCATGAGGTTACCCAATAACAAATGGCTAGCTCTACAACATATACACACATAACATTAAAGAGATTAAGCCTGTTATATTTTAAAAAAAAACATATATGCATATATATATGTGCATGAACCAAACTTAATGAAAAAAAAGCCACAAAATTGAAAGAAAACAAAGGATGCTATATGGAATACTTTGGATGGAGAAAGAGGAAAGGGAAAATGTAATGATCTCAATAAATGAAAGAAATAATTTTAGAAATTGAGAAGGTAAAATACTATATTTGAGAGACTGAGGAGATGGCTTAGTCAGTAAGGTTCTGAGGAGCACTGATAGATACACACTATGTTAAGCTCTGACCTGTATGGACACATGCAATTACACCTGGACACAGATATCTGCTTTTGTTCTTCTCTTAGTTTCTTTGAGACAGGAGTGCATAAGTCTTACCAACCTGAATGAATAGCCATTCAGATTCTCCTATCTGAAAATGAGCACTAGGATTAAAATGTGGCACACTGCCACATCCAGATTTGTAAGTAGGTATCACAATCTGAACTCAGGTCTTCGTTCTTGAATCATAATAACTTTACCAATGTACCACCCTCCCCAGTTCCTATTTCCAGGTACTTTAATGGTATTTAAATCATCTATTTCTTCATCATCCTTCACTGTAGTTTTATTCTCAATATAAAATTTACAAACTACATATATATGCCAATTGTAAAAATATATTTTTGTAAATAAGAAATAAAAAGTTTTGTTGATAGATTTCTCTGTACCCATTTTTAATGAAATTCAAACCAAACTCTGTCTCTTTTACTAAAATTTTAGTCAAATTATATGACCATTTAACATAATTTTTGTATATACTCTAAAAAGATTTTTTGATGTTGTAAAGTTATCATCTGCTACGTGAAGTAATAGAACTCTCCCAGAAAGGTAGTAGCTTAATATAATAAGCTAACTTAATAGAAGTAGATATGCAACCTTTTTCTGTAAAGAAAAAGATAAATATTTTGAAATAATAAAGTAAACTAATAGTTACTCATACAATGCCAGGACAATCAGTCCTGTTAGTAAGTCACTTCCTCACAGCGGCACTCACCCACAATGACAATGCATGTGAATATTAGCCCAAAGGATCACTGCAAGTTTAGTATCAATAGCTATAGCTTCTGACTCTTCAGTGGAGTACAATCAGTCTAGATACAAGGTAACCTACAGCTTTCAGTTTTCCAGGTATCTCATATGGATTTTGTTATAGTATCTGTTGACATTTACTTCAACGTGATGTAAAACTGGAAATCCAAACTATGTATTTGTTACTGTTATTTGCACAATATCCAGTATATTGATTCTGAATAATATTTATGAAATAATATTTATTTTTTCCTGACAAAATCCAAGTGAGCTAGTGAGATATGAAGACTGCAATATGTTCAGCTGATAAAAGCACCTGATGCCAATACTGAATTTGATTGCCAATCCCAACCAGGTAGAAAAATGACCAACTCCAGTATGCTGTCCTCTGACCTCCTCCTCCTCCTCCTGCTCCTCTTCCTCCTCTGTCCCCCTCCTCCTACTCCTCTTCCTCCTCCTTTTTCTTCTTCTTCTTTCTTTCTCTCTCTCTCTTTCTCTCTCTCTCTCTCTCTCACACACACACTACAATGTTATAAAATATTTTTAATCTAAGCAAAAAATTGCATAATTTAATTTTTTCCAATTTTTGGGAGTTACTTAAATAAGAAAGTTGCATTTTCATATTTGACCATAGTTAGTCTCTTAAAATTCATATATTATGTTGCTTCTGGCAAATACCATGGCACGATTCTGAAGAATGAAACTGAGGCAAGTAAAATTATACTAGGAATACTATTTTTTAAAAATCTGTTCTAGTCTCACAGACATATTCCATCTAACTCACTCCCAAATTCCATATAAAACAGGTTATCAAACACTTGCTTAACCCTAAGCTACTTCTAAACAACTAGAACCAAAACAAAGCCACTGAGGAGCTAGTTTTACTTCATGTACAACATTTACTGAAGAAAGAGAGAGATACTGTGAAGTACACATTTGAAAATGCCTTTTTGAAATGCCTATGCCTCTTACAGCATCTGATACTCTACCATGTCACTGCTGGTAAAGAATGATGTTCCTGATTGTGTTTTAGCAGAAAGAAATGATGTATCAATTTATACCCATGACTTAATAGGAGTGTAATAA
This sequence comes from Acomys russatus, assembly GCF_903995435.1. NCBI lineage: Eukaryota > Metazoa > Chordata > Mammalia > Rodentia > Muridae > Acomys > Acomys russatus. The sequence goes on from NC_067158.1 coordinate 48,725,304, forward strand.
TTTAAAACTTTAAAGAACTTTTGAAATGAAAGGTCTTTGATACATAATTAAAGGTAATTTCAGCCATTTTGTTTATATCTCTCAGCTTAAATATAGACATTTCAAAAAAATTTATCTTCCTAAAATTTAAGGCACAAACGTATTTATTTGTATTTTAATGTAAGGTACTAAATAATTAAATTTCAAATAGTCTTACTTTAAAATATTTTTTGTTTTTACATATACATTTATATTATTACATATCTATACAATAAAATACCTATAGCAAGAAGAAACATGACACAATCAAGAATTATACAAATGTTACATTCTTAGTGTTTTGACTATTTGTATTTGACATCCTTGAAGAAAACATCTTTCCTATCTTGGTGCATATAAAATTCTGAACATAAATATATATCTATCATATCTCATCATTATCAACTTGAAACACCTCTCTAGACCTAGATACATCTTAACCCCTAAACAACTAAGCTTAATTGTAAAACTCAACTATCTGGTCTTCAACTCCATCAGAGACTTGAGAAAGAATAAAATTGATTACTTGAGTATACCAGGAGTGCAGGTTAGTAGATTTCCAAATGAGAAGATGGACACCCAAACTCTAGTAGTCACCCAAAACTCTGTATAATGTTTGGGCATCATCTTCTGACAGACATATTTGTGGCAGGGACTATTGAGGTCTTGCTTACAATGCCTTGGCATATTTTGGCATTTGACTCTGCCTTCATCTAAGCTTGACTTTTTGTTTGTTTGTTTGTTTGTTTGTTTGTCAGACTCCTGTCTATGGTAGAAATGAGGGCTTTTTTCCCAGTAGCTTGTTTGCTACATTTGAAGCCATCTCCACAGGGACATTCTTTGATGTTCATCCTCTTCTTTGACGTAGGATGAGTGTTGCTAGGAATTAAACTGTCTTATTGTAAGTGAATCTTTAAAATAAGAAAAACATTTTAAATGCCATATTCTATATGTCCCTGATGTTTTTGAAGACCTTGTCTATTTTACCTTATCTTTCTATAGAATCATATAGATCTGTTGCACCTAAGATGCATATTGTTGTGATAAAATAGACTAGTTTTTGATATAACCATGATTTGATTAACTAATTATAAACTTGTATAACTTGCTTATCGTAAGTAGCCTGCAATAGCACTTTCTAAGTATTAGAAATAAACATTGTATTATCATTGGGTAACAATATCTCATATTAGAATAGAAATATATCTAATTTGTGTGAAAAATAACCTCACATTTGAATTCTATACCAATGTATATAGAATTAAACTTATTTTGCATCTATATACAAAATTCTATACCAGTCATCACACTGCACTGACACTCAGTCTCTGATTGAATGGTGGCCTGCAGAGCACCAGCTTTTGGACCTGCTATCCCAGGAGAGACCCAAGGGCGTGGAGCATGGGTGGATCTGAACTCAGGACACTAGGGCAATCCATGAAGAGGTCACAGGTCCAAACAGGATCATACAAAGTGTGATCCACAAACCTTACCCTCATGCCGGCAGCTGTGCAGCACCCTTCTTGTCTATCTCTGACCAAGCAGTGGGCAGCAAGACAACAGTGCTTGGGTCTTCTAGCCCACAAGTGTGGAACACAGGTGAATCTGAAATCAGGTCACCCTGCGAAGCCACAGAGAGCTCCCAGATCTGAACCCAGGTTACTATCCTGACCCTTGGAGGGGTTCTCTGCAGGCAAGAAGTCTTAACATGTAGCCACTCACCTATGAGCTGCTGTCAAAGGTCAGTGAACCACACCAGAAACTATTACCCAACACCAGAGACAACAAGATGAATAAAGAACAAGATAAAAATAAAAACTACAAAAGCCAAAATAATATGGTCTCTCCAGAACCCAGTTATCCCAAAGCAAACAGTCCTAGAAACTGAAACACAAGAAAATGACCTCAAATAATTCATAATGAAGATGATAATGGAGGAAATGAATAAAATCAATAAACAAACACAGGAAGATATACCCAAACATCTTGAGGACCTTGGAGAGGCCTTGGCAGATGCCTATAGAGAGGAAATGAAGAAATAATTTGAAAGAAATTCAGGAAAATGTGAACAGTCAGGTTAAGGAAACCAATAAAATGGTTCAAGATCTGCAGATGAAAATGGAAACAATAATAAAAGCACAAATCTAGGTAAGCCTGGAAATAGAGAACTAAAGAAGAAAACAGGAATTGCAGAGGTAAGCATCTTCAACAAATACAAGAAATGGAGAAAAGACTCTCAGGTGTGGAAGACACAATGCAACTATCAAAGAAAAATTTAAATCTAAAAAATTCCTGGCATAAAACATCCATAAAATCAAGGACATCACAAAAAGTCCAAACCTAAGAATAATAGGAATTGAAGAAAGAGAAGATGCCTGTCTCTAAGGCCCAGAAAATATTTTCCACAAAATCATAGAAAAAAATTTTCCCAATTTAAAAAAAGAGATGCCTATAAACCTACAAGATGCCTACAGAACAGCAAATAGAGTATACCAGAAAATAAAGTCCTTCTACTAGTATAATCAAAACACAAAATGTGAAGAAAAAAGAAAAGTATTAAAAGTTGCAAGGAAAAAAGGACAATTAACATACAATGGGAAACCTATTAAAATCAAAATTGACTTTTCAACAGAAATCATAAAAACCAAAAAGGCCTGGTCAGAGATGTTGGAAACCCTAAGTGACCACAGATGTCAGTTCAGATGACTATACCCAGCAAAACTTTCAATAACCATAGATGGAGAAAACAATATATTTGGTGTCAAGAACAAATTTAAACAGTACCTATCCAACAAATCCAGCCCACAGAAGATAGTAGAAGAAAAACTCCATCCGAAAGAGGCTATTTATACGCAGGAAAATACAGGAAATACATAACTTCATTTAAGCAAAACAAAAATCATGGAATCACAAAAACACACTTCTACGACCAACATCAAAATAAAAGGAAACCAAGAGCTGTTTCTTTGAAAAATCAGCAAGATAGACAAATCCTTAGCTGAACTAATTAAAAGGCAGAGAGACACTACCCAAATCAACAAAAGTATAAATGAAAAGGATGATATAACAATAGACACTTAAAAAATACAAAGCATCATTAAGTCTTACTTCAAAAGCCTATATGACACAAAATTTGAAAATATAAATTAAATGGACAGTTTTCTTGATAGATTCCATTTGCCAAAGTTGAATCAAGATCATATAAACAAATTAAATAGTCCTATATCTCCTGTGGAAATAGAAGTTATCATTAAAAGTGCCCCCCCCCAAAAAAAAAAAACAGGGCCAGATTGTTTCAGTACAAAATTCTACGAGACCTTCAAAGAAGAGCTAATACTGATACTTTTCAAACTACTCCACAGAATACTAATGGAGGGAACATTTCCAAAGTCATTCTATGAGGCCACAGTCATCTTGATAACTAAACCTCAGAAAGACCTAACGAAGAAAGAGAATTTCAGAGAAATTTCTTGCAAAAAAACTTAATAAAATACTTTCAAACTGAATCCAAGAACAAATCAAAAATATCATTCACCATGACCATATAGGCTTCATTCCAGGGATGGTCCAACATACAGAGATCCATTAAGGCAATCAATCATATAAACAAACTGAGAGAAAAAAACCTACGACCACCTCTTTAGATACAAAACAAGCATTTGACAAAATCAAAATCTATTTGTATTTAAAAACTTGGAGAGATCAGCGATACAAGGCACATACGTAAATATAGTAAGGGTTATTATATACAGCAATCCTATAGCCAATATCAACATAAATGGAGAGAAACTTAAAGAAATCCTCCTAAAATCAGGGACTAGACAAGGCTTTCCACTCTCTCCATATCTTTTCAAAATCGTGCCTGAGTTCTAGCTACAGCAATAAGACAACAAACGGAGTTCAAGGGGATACAAATAGGAAAGGAGGAAGTCAAAGTATCACTATTTGCAAATGACATGATAGTAGACATAGGTGATCCCCAAAATTCCACTAGATAACTTCTACAGTTTATAAACACCTTCAGCAAAGGGGCTATATGCTAGATTAATTTTGTGAGTAGCATTCATGTATACAAATAACAAACAGACTAAGAAAGAAATTGGAGAAACTAAAGCTTTCACAATAGCCACAAATAATATAAAGTACTTTGGTGTAACACTAACAAAGCAAGTGAAAGACATGTATGAAGAATGAAATTGAAGAAGTTAACTATCGGAAGATAGAATAATTTCCCATTCTCATGGATCAGGAGGATCAACATAGTAAAAATAGCCAACTTAACAAAAGGAATCTACAGGTTCAATGCAATCCATATCAAAATAGCTACAAATTTTTTACAGACCTTGAAAGATCAATTCTTTATTTCATATGGGAAAAAAAGCCCAGAATATCTAAAACAATTCTGTACAATAAAAGAACTTCAAGAGAATATCTATCCCAGATCTCAAGCTGTACTATGGTTCAGTATTATTAAAAATCAGCATGATACTTGCATAGAAATGGGCTAGTTGATCAATGAAATAGAATTGAAGACCCAGAAATAAACCCACATGTCTTTGGACACTTGATTTTTTAACAAAGAAGTCAAAAACACACAATGAATAAAAGATAGCATCTTCAACAAATTGTGCTGTTCCAACTTGATGGCTATATGCATAAAAATACAAATAGGGCCATATTTATCACCCTGGACAAAAATAAATTCCCAGTGGATTAAATACACATACACATTAAATCTGTTAGAAGAGAAATTGCGGAAGAGGTTAGAACTTATAGGCACAGAAGACAACTTCCTAAACAAAACACCAATAGGCCAGGCTCTAAGATCAACAGTTAATTAATGGGACTCCATGAAACTGAAAAGCAAAAAGAAAAAGAAAAACAAAACAAAAAACAAACAACCAACTAAAAACAAAAAACAAAAAACCTAAAAAAATTATAAGACAAAGGACACTATCAACAGAATAAAACAAACATATAACAATTGTGTATATGTGATGTGTTGTATTGAAATAATTATTCACATATTAGTTTAAAATTTTAAACAAACCATTATATTACACAATTACATTCTTAAAACAATTCCAAATATAAGTTACTATTTTAACACTATCATCTTCCTTTCTGAAGCATAAGTTTATTAACTTCTGTATACTGTACTAGCACTGTAATTGGTTTTATTGTTTCTGCCTAAATGAATACTTTTCTCCTAGCTTGATGCCCCAGTGAGAAGAGACAAACGCATTTTATCATTGCTGTAATTATCACAATTAATTTGTTCCATGTAAGTGGAGTAATTGTTAGCTGAGCATAACATATTATTTTTATTTTGGTGACATAAAACTATCAATGAAATAATTAATGATTGCCTTGATTTTTAAGTAAGGTGTTTCTTCAATAAATATGATGTTTCTTCAATAGGCTTGTCGACTACTCATGACTATTTTTAAATGAATAACATTTCTATATTGTAAACTTCAAAAACAACACAAATAGACAAAACCAAGTACATTTACAGTAGTAATGTTGGTCATCAAAATAACGATGGGAAGTTTTACAATTTGAAAAATGCACAGATGATCCAGACAGCTTTTCAATACCTGTCCCATTAAATGCCTCCCAACTCTCGAATGCCACTGTGTAAGGTGCTGGGTGTGGCTGCTTAGTGGTACCTATTGCTAGGCTATGGTCTCCTCCATGGGTGATACAGCTCTAACCCTTTGACACAGCTCTGCTAACCACGTTAGACAGTTCCTGGTTGATGAAGTCTCCTGAGTGAGGCTATATGACCAGATTACTGTAAGGATCGTCTTGGTAAAACTTTAGTAAAACTCAATTCTCCAAAGTCTTTTAGGTGGCATCACAACATGGAGAGACTCTTCAGCAAGCCAGCATCTCAAATGGCAGGTGGACGATATTCCACTCTTTTCTTTTTCTGACCTTGAGAAAAAGGGACTCTGATTAAAGCTACAGAGTAGACAGATTTCATCAGGACACAAATCACTTGTGTATGAAGCACACACGAGATGCTGTTTCTCATTAACATAATTGGAAGGAGGGTTTCACCACGGGAGAAGCAACTGGTGCAAATCAGGACCTTAAATGAGCCCTACTAATGAATATTGAAGGCATTGTGAGTTATTCAACAACCATTATTGTGCCTTTTTAGTTTTCTTAATTACACAATAACTTGGAATATTTATAAAATTATACAAATATTTTGATACTATTAGATTATCCAATAAGATCTTTAGTGATGTTCTTATATCATAGTTTTTAAAGATTTCTAAAAATTTCCATGTATATATTTGTGTCTTTTTGTATATATGACACATTTGTAATGTCTTTAGAATACAGAAGTATTGGATGTCTCATGTCAGATTAACTGAGTGACACTGACTTAAGATTTTCAAGGGATAGCAAGCTATTATATGGGGGCAAACTCAAATCATGCTTCACTTAGAGGATTTTAACCATATTCAATTTCTTTTACGTCTTTCTTTCTTTCTTTCTTTCTTTCTTTCTTTCTTTCATTTCTAAAGGCCATCAAGCTGTCCCTAAGACCCGAGTACTTACCTCTTCCATTGAAAAAGGATAAAAGATAAGGAGGGAAGGAGAAGAGATCAGGAATGTTGCACTGTACATTATTTCCTAACTCAATCACAGATTCTACTCTTGCATCTGTGCAACAGATGCTGTTTCTATTGCAAAGTACTATAGGTAATACAAACTAACCACAGGTAAAGACTTGCATCTTCTCTCTTCTCTCCTATTCTCTTCTCTTCTCTTCTCTTCTCTTCTCTTCTCCTCTTCTCTCTTCTCTCCTATTCTCTTCTCTCTTCTCTTCTCTTCTCTTCTCTTCTCTTCTCTTCTCTTCTCCTCTTCTCTCTTCTCTTCTCTTCTCTTCTCTTCTCCTCTTCTCTCTTCTCTTGCTTTCTTTTTTATTCATTTGTTTACTTTGAGACAGGGTCCCTCGGTCCCTCTGTGTAGTTCTATATATTCTGGCCTATGTAGACCAGGTAGATGTCAAATTCACAGACACACTCCTGCCTCTGCCTTGCTATAATTCTGGAATTAAAAGCACATAACACCAATTCCAGAACAACTTATTTTTCTATTGTTCTTCCTTCACTTTGTTTTTGGCTTTCTGTGTACCTAAAAATAACTTCTGCTCATCTAATGAACATTTCCTCTTGTTTTCACCTTCTAGAATTACATGTAAATTCAACAGAGTTCTTCCAACAAAACTGCATGACGTTTTCTTTTCTTAATGAATTCTTTAGCCTCTCAAAGCAACTTACTTTTTATTTTATATTTCTTTTTTCTTTTATTCTTTTATTAATTCATTCATATTATACCTCTATAGTTGTCCCATCCCCTGTATCCATTCCTCCCTTCCTCCTGCTTTCCTCCTACTCCCTTCACCTATAACTGTGACTGAGGGGGACATCTCCACCTGTATATATTCATAAGGTATCAAGTCTCTTCTTGGTAGCCTGTTATCCGTCCTCGGAGTGCCACTAGGCCTCCCCATTAAGTGGACGTGGTCAAATATGGGGCACCAGAGTTTGTGTGAAAATCGGTCCCCACTCTCCACTCAACTGTGGAGAATGTCCTGTCCCTTGGCTAGATCTGGGTAGGGGTTTGAAGTTTACTCCACATATAGTCCTTGGCTGGTGCCATAGTTTGAGCAAAACCTCTGGGCCCAGATATGCCCATCATAATGTTCTTCTTGTAGGTTTCTAGGACGCTCTGGATACTTCTATTTCCGCATTCTCCCATAATTGTCTCACCTAGAGTCCCAATAGGATGTCCTCCCTTCTATCCCACTTTCCTGAAAAGTAAAGATTTTCATGGGACCTTGGACTAGTGTCCAGATATAAATGAGTATATCCCATTTGACTCTTTCTGCTTCTGGGTTAACTCACTCATTATGATCATTTCTAGTTCAATCCTTTGTCCACAAATTTCAGAAATTCCTTGTTTTTAATAGCTGAGTAGTATTCTATAGTGTAATATAATGTAATATATTATGTATATTACATGTATATAGTATATAAGAGATTATATATACTATATTATATAACATATATAATTAAGATGATAAGTTAAGATAGATTATCCTAAAGAAAGTACTGTTACTGGCAGTGTTCCTCACTAGAAACATAGGGTTAACAAAAATCCCAGTTTTAGCCACAAGTTTCAAATACAACAATAACCCATTATTCTAAACAATAAGCCTGAGTTTCACATCTTAACTATAATTGAACACTTTGTAAAATAAAACTTATTTCAATGTTATTTTTTGGCAATTGAATAAATTACTTTTATATCTTAACAGGAAATTCTCTACTACATAAATGCATGTCTATGGATATCTTGGATAATGTGGAAATAGATTAAATATGAGACAAATAAAAATGATACATGAAAAATGAACAATTCTCCTGACAAACGGTATTGCCTGTTTCCATATCACCTGGCACAGAACCTCCATCCAATGACTTAATTTCAAAGACATTTTCAAGGGAGATAACAGCAGGGACATTTGAGCTTCTTGGCATATCTTGTTTTCCATCTTGTGTAATGATTAATGATCATCCTTAAATTTTCTGCTTCCAAATCCCCTTAATTAAGGTTCCAAAAGATTTTTAAGTTTCCTTTCTGAGACTGAGATCATCAAATTATATTGCCCTCATATAGTGTGATTGCATAATGAGGTTCTTGTAGTGAAACACCATAATTACATTTCCAATCAGTCATCCTGCAGCTCCTTGGTAAGGTGAATTTTCCTTCCACAGTGTTTTCCAGATACACATTATGTCCTCAACTTCCCAGATCCTAAAGAATTAAATTCACTAAGTCGTCTGAAGGTAAAGTTGTGTCCATAGCACAAAATTGTTATATTTTGTAGTGTTTTTAGACAACCCAGGTTAGTAATGTTCTCCTTTACATTCCATTTGAAAATTAGAAAGTTATTTTATGTGAAAATTTTTATTTATTACATAGCTTGTTTATGAAACTATATCATTCTATAAATATATGAATCACACATATGAAACTTGATAAAGTTGTTAAATACTTATCGTCAGAATTCTGAAATACAAGATCATTTCTATTTCTTTTTGTCTTTCTGTTAATTAGGATCTCTCCAAGGTAACACTGTAAGTTAATATAAGCCATTTCTCCATTTATGAATCAGTTTTCACAAATGAAAATTTAGAGATTTTTTAAACACATTTTAGTTTAATTTAGCTCAATATATTAATATAATTAAAAGGAGAGACTCCTCTGCAGTTTGTTTAACTGATGACTTAGTTTTACTCTTTGATTTGTAGCATTCTGTTTGATGAATATTCTGAATTAATTTATGATTTCTTAATTATTTGTTATGCATATAGTGTATACCCCTGCTAAAAGTCCCCTTTGTTAAATAACTTATTAGATATATAATGTAATATGGATAGAATTGCTAGTTCCAGGGTTATATACATATATAATTTGTGACAGTAATTACTTTTTTTTTTTTATCAATTTCCATTTCTCCTATAAACAACTGCCACAAGAAAACACAGAATTGCTTTTTTTAAATTCTGGAGATTGGCAGACAGTTCAAAGTATGTTGAGTCTGAATCTTTTAGGACAGTGGTTCTCAACCTTCCTAAAGTTATGGTGACCCCCACAACAAAAATTTTATTTTTACTATTTCATGACTGTAATTTTGTTACTGCTATGAATTACAACATGACTCTGGTGTGAAGGAGATCTGATATGTGACCTCTGTGGAAGGATCTTTCCACTCAAAAAGGAGCATAAACCCTTCCTAACTACTGTTTTAGAGGTTTCAGAAAATAATTACTTTTCATCTTCTCCAACTTCCAAAATATGTGCATTCTTAGCCTCATAATCCCATCTTTCTATCTCTCCAACTACTTACCCCTACCCATCAACATATCCTCATTTCTAACCCTGAATTGTTGCCTCTCTATTATGAGACCAATGTGATATATTTAGAATGATCCCTAAAAATCTAAAGAGCTTTACTACCATCCCAGCACCAGTACCTAGCTGATGCACCTAAAATGTATATTCTTGTGATAAAAATAGACTAGTTATTGATATGACCATGATTTGATCAACTAACAACTTGTATAATGTATTTATTGTAAACAGCTGTTGTGTAAAGAATAATTTTAAACTTGAATTTTATACCACTGTATCTAAAATTAAACTTATTTTGCAACTATAAACAAAATTCTATACCAGTGAATTAAAAATAGCGCTGTGATTGACGATTAAGGCATTAAGTTGAGCAGTAGATTCATTAATCTACTTTTTATTCTATATTACCTATATATTTCTATATACTCCCCTTTCTTTTCAACCCCTATCTCCAAACCTAAAAATGGAAGATAAAGGAGAAGAGACACATCCTGGAGCCCAACTTTGTTTTTTCTCTAACTAAGACCAATGATAACTTAATAGCCAATACTCATTGAAAATAACCCTCTAAACTCGAAGAAAGCAACCAAAAGTCTACCCAACCCCCTTTGGGGAAATGGGGTGTCATTTTCTTAAGGTTCCTTACTGCTGATTTGGGATGAATAATACCTTTTTAGGGGTTGAAATAAAATTGGGAAAAAGATTAAACAAGCTAGGAATAGCATTTGTGGTCCAGTTTCTAAATGTTGAGAAATTTCAGACTTAATTAGAGTCCTGTGTGGGACAGTCTGAAATGCTGGACCAATTGGGGTCCAAAACTTTCTTTGAAGGTGTCCTGGGAGCTGTTCTTTTCTGGTGAGATAAAACAACTGAAACACATGGTGCTGGAACATGAATGATGCAGGACGTCAGTGTCCAGCATGCAGAGAGAAATGAATCATGTCAGGTCTGATCAAGTGTTAGTGTCCGGTTCTTTTGTTCTTAAAACATAATTTCTCACAGGCATTATACAGTCCTAAATTATAAATGTATAAGGTGTGTGGGGGGCACAGAACAATTAAGCCCGTTTCTCTGTTCTTTCTATGAGCAGAAAAAATGAATCCGTAAATCTTCATTCATGCCATGCGAAGAATGACATCTAATAATTCATAAGGATTCTTTAGCCAACAAGATGCACTGCCTATGCCTAGACATTCAGAATCAGCCAGTCTCAGAGCTCTTCCCAATATAATTTACCTGCTTGTTCTGCAGTTAAATTCTTCACATCCCGATTGTATCCCCCTTCCTCGGCCCCTCCAGATCCCACCTCCCTTCCTCATCCCTTCTCCCTTCTTTGATGCTCATCATCTTCTTTGAGGTACACTGGTTGTTGCCAGGTGTTAACCTGTGTTGTTTTCTCCTTTTTTAATAATTTAATTAATTTATTCAGTTTACAACTCAATTGTTACCCCATCACTTGTATCCTCCCATTCTCCCTTCCTCCCTCTTCCACCCTATTCCTCTCCCCTAGGCCTATGACCTAAGGGGACCTCCCCCCCCCCAAACTATATGGTCACAGGTATCAAGCTTCCTCTTGGTAGCCTTTCTCTGAGTGCCACCAGGCCTCCACACCCAGGGGAAATAGTTAATATGGGCCACCAGAGTTCATGTACGAGTCAGTCCCTTCTCTCCCCACAACTGTGGAGAATGTCCTGTCCATTGGCTAGAACTGAGTAGGGAGTTCGAAGTTTACTGCTTGTGTTGTGCTTGGTTGGTACAGTAGTTTGAGCAACCTCCCCCTGGGGCCCAGATCCACCCATCATGATGTTGTTCTTCTTGTAGGTTTCTAGGGCCCTCTGGATCCTTCTATTTTCCCATTCTCCTACATTTCTCTCACCTAGTGTCCCAATAGGATGTCCTCACATCTATCCCAATCTCCTGGTAAATGAAGACTTTCATGGAACATGCCTTTTGGACTAGTGTCTTATTATAAGTGAGTATATATCATATGAGTCTTTCTGCTTCTGGGTTAACTCACTCAGTATGACCATTTCTAGTTCCATCCAATTGTCCACTAATTGTGGTATTTCCTATTTTCAAAGAAGCAATATTTAGTACCTTAGTTCACAGACTTTGGAGGAATTAACACAAATGCATCAACATGATAAGACATCACTCAATCACAAAGCTGTAGTTACACTCTAAATTCTAAAGTATGGAAGCAGGTCTCTCTTCTTGGAATGTTTTATTCAGAATTATAAATTAGAAAGGCATGATTACTACTACTGGTAAAATAAAATATAGTTTAGGTATAGCATGAAGTGACAGAACATCTGTACATAACTTACCAAAAACTATAATTAAGAAACAGGAAAGCCAATTACCTCACTATGGCAAGAATGATTTAAAGAAAAGCATCACTTTTGATTTCTTATAGAAAGGTCCAATATACTTAGACTATAAATATATTTATGTTTATTGCTATATATTTATTTATAATCAGCTAAAGTTTTAGAGCTTTTATAGGCTGACATCATACTTGATTTTGATGCTATATTTAAACTTGGGTCAATCACCTCAAATTTTTATTATAGTTTCCATCTTCAAGACATTAGATCATAATCATTATCCTTGAGATTTTACTACCTAATGAATCCATAAGGCTCACAATTTACAATGGTTCAAGTTACAATTTTTTGACCTTTCAATTGAATTTTATATGTGTAAGTAGAAACCATACTTCAAACTTGAAGTATGACCTCTTCCAGGTTAGCTACATGCAATAATGATGCTTGGAAATACAGATAGCATTATAAAGTCAGAGTTCCCAGTCAGCCTTGCAAGCATTAAGACTCAGGAATCAATATCCACCTTAACTGTGTTGTCAGCACTTTCCTTATGCGTATGTTCAATAAACGATATGAGGCCTTCAACAGTTTATTACAAAACTGACTTTTCCTTTCCCGCATCCAAACCCTCCCATGTGCCCTTCCTAACTCTCTTCCAAATTCATGTGGACTCTTTTTTACATTGATTGTTGATATATCTATATATCACTCAGTTTGATTAATGTTACTTTTATATTTTTTTCATGCATGACCACTTATTATTGGATAAACTTCTGCTGTGCTCTTTAGTTTTGAGAAATATCAGTGAGTAAAAATGTTCTGGCTTAACACAATTATACTAACCAGATTTATCCATCAGCAATTGAGCAGGATATTTGCAGTGTTTGTGATTAGGTCACTGTTTACACACGTCTGATTGGAGCAAAGGCTAAGAAATGGTTGTTCATAATGTGCTTGTGGTTTTTGATGCTTCACAGTATTCTTGTTCTCAGTAATTCAAGTTTTCCTGCTTGATAAAATATTGAAGTATCCAATTGCCCATGTCATTATATTGTTTGGAGTTTACAGTGACTGTTGACCTTGATCACTGTTTTCCTGGATGTCTTTTCAATAAAGGGCTCATAAGTCTCAGATAGTTTAGCAACAGTGATATCTTCTTTTAAAATAGATCTGACATTGTCATTAGTCATTCAATGTAATCTGAGCTGTTAAGTGACTTTGTCTTTTCACTGGACATTAAATGCTGAAGTTTACAAGATATTTTTCCTTCTTAATCAGATGTCTTTCTTCTATTTTAAAGAATGTAATTCTGCACAGCAGATGTAATTCTGGAATCCTCTTATAGTTTATTTCCTCACCCTAATCACTCTTTACGTTGTCTTTAAAATTTGAAACAAATTCCAAATTTTCTTAGAAATCTTATTTTTTTAATCTCATGAAAACACACAACATTCAAAGCCCAGCGACTGTTGAATCTGAAAATGGTAACTACAACTAGTGTCCTTTCCTTAAGAATTCTTTTTATTTAACACCAAAACATAATTTCTGTTCCCAGGATTGTCAGTTTATCTCATTTCAAAGTCAGATATATTGTTCAATGAAATTGACATACTTCCATTTTTAACTGGACTATGAAAAAACTTCTAACTTCTTGATACTAAAATTAAGGAACCCCAAAACTCTCATTGGATGCTCAGTGGCTTAATAAATTATTTGGACAGAAGGTTTGAATTAGCACACAGCTAAAGAATGCTTTTCTAGCCACAGTGGTTACTTGTTCTTTTATGGGATGTTTTATTTAGTAGCTGGAAAATACTGATACCTAAAGTTTAAACACAGGAATATAACCTCAATTACTTTGAAATATGGCATATACATGTAGAACTGACACACTCTGTTCAATATTGAAGAAAATAGGGAAATGTACATGCAATTGAAGTACAAAATATTGAGAGTAAGACAGTATGGATTTTGTATTAATATTTTACTTAATTACTTTTAATTTTAGTACAGCAGGCATAGATTGTGTGTTCTATATTTACATAAATGTTTTGATGTATTTGTTTAAAATTAGTTTCTATTTCAAAATTCAAAGCACATGTTATTAAATTCTCGTTTTGGTTCCAACAGGACCCAGAAAATTTACCCTGTCATCACTTTCAGTGTCCAAAGGAGTTCCTCCTCAAACTTTATGATGATCAATGAATCAGAGGAATGAGATTTAAATAAAGCTCTCAAATTAAATTCAGATAAAAAGTGATTTCCAATATCTTAAATAACTAAATAGTATATATTGGCTTATCTCTGTACAATCTCATCATGGAAGTAAGTTTATTTGACTTCTAAATACTGACCTCTCCCTTCCACAGCAGAACACAGAAATACCACGGCAGTATATAAATGCTAATTTTCCAACTGCAAACTGAACATTTTTTTCTTGCTTCTCTGGACACTGAGTATCTAGTGGTCATCTTGTAGAGTTCTACATTGTTTGCAGGTAATGTCTTCCCTCATCTATAATTCATACTCATTCCTTTAAAAGTAGGCTGGTTTTTAACATGGAGGAGACTTAGGGACTTAGTTTGTCTGTAAAAAGTTCAGTATAGTATGCTTATAGTAAAAGCATTGGATATATATATATATATATATATATATATATATATATATATATATATATATATATACACACACACACACACACACACACAAGTAAACAGCAAAAGACATGACAGTAAGTAAATAGAATTGTGTAGAAAAAAAATATTGACTAGAGTCCATGGCCAAGTCATAACCTATCTGAATGAAAACATTAGACAATAGAGTGGTCTTTCATAAAAGTCTAGATGGAGACTTGAGGCAAATATATTCATTGTGAGAGATGAGGCAACAAATACAGATAATCTCTGATGTTAAGGTTTTTATTTATGCCAAAAATTATCCTTGACTTAATAAATTCCCTTGGAAAGAAATGGCTAAGCAATGAAGATGCAGCATCCCATTGGGCAGGTGAACATGTGCTGGCACAATGCAACTCAGGTTGGTCTGGAGCTCCAATGAGCTTTAGTAGGTATGTATCCCATCTCAAAATAGATGGACTACTGTTTTGTTTTGTTCATCTGACTTGGAAAGCATATCGATTTCTTGATTAAACGCTGAACTATTGGTTCTCTCCGGATGACACTCTGTTAGTAGTGTGGTAAAGATTATGAACAGTAGATCACACGTTTATGTGTCTTCTCTTTATTTTTTAAGTATATGATTATACTGTGTGTTCTTTCCACAGTTTAGACATTCTGAAAGTTCTTAGAAAAATTCCAGTGTCGATCATATATCAAGGAAACAAAAACCCAAGATTGACATTTGTACTGAATCCCAGCTTAACAAATTATTCTCTCATCCAAGATTCATTAAGTCAGGGGGTAATCAATATTTATAAGAAAGACAGCTGATCTTCTTATCTGACAAAGGAAATTTTATAAGGTGGCATGTTTATACATAAGAAGACAGTTCAAAACAGGGTTTTCTGACAAAAATGTTGTCAGGATCCTGGGCCTGCTCCCTTCCACGAGAGTCCCTCTCTTCACACTTAATTGGGCCAACACTCGACATCAATGCCAAATTTAAAATGCCAACTTTCTAAGATGTATTTTATTTTCCCTTTTGCTGCCTCTGGTCTGATGCTGATGAGTATGAGGGTAATACCCCACGCTTCTATACTTTGTTCATATGTGTCTTTGCCTTTTTACCTACATCCCCTTTAAGCTGATAATCCAGTCATTTTCACTGTAGGTCCCTAACCAACCAAGCCATTTACTACTCCTTGAGTCTGCACACAGTGTTACCAGGTATTGCTCTTTTCAATCAGAACATAAATGCCTACACTGTTGGGTTGTCTTTTATTTTTGTCTGTGATTCATAGCACACATCTTTTTTTTTTTTTTTTTTTTTTGTTTTTTGAGACAGGGTTTCTCTGCGTAGCCTTGGCCATCCTCGACTCACTTTGTAGACCAGGCTGGCCTCGAACTCACAGCGATCCGCCTGCCTCTGCCTCCCGAGTGCTGGGATTAAAGGCGTGCACCACCACCCCCGGCTCATAGCACATGTCTTTATCACTATTTCAGGGCAACTTCTGAAAACAATTGTAGTTAAACTAAAGTCAATTTTGACTGTTATCTAATTGCTGGGTCTAAATATACAGCCCCTTATAACTTATAATGGCATTTTCTCCAAGTACATAAACACTACTTTAACTTAAAGTACATAGTGTGTTATTTTTCTGTTTCACAGCTTTGTGCTGTAGTACTACATTTTTCCCTGCCATTGTAACTCACAACACTTTGCTTTCACTTCATTTTTCAGTTTTGAGAATAGTTCTGTAATTGCTTCAATAACAAATAATTTACTAGTGGGTAAAAAAAAAAAAAAAATCGGATTATTGCTATCAGCTAGATGTTCCATGGAGCTGGCTAGTCACTCAGAGCCGAGTTAGGCTGATTGCTTCTTAAACTTAGAAACATTTCCAAGACATAACCAACATAATAAAAACATACACATTTGTTACATTGTAAAATAGTCCAAAAGAACCACAAAAACCATAAATGATAAGCATTAATCATCATATTTGGCTGATGTAAGTAATTTCTGGAGAGCAGTGCTAGATTTTCCTTGTTTCTCCAATCCTCTAGGTGAGACTCACTAAGACTCCCAGTTACTACCATATTCTGACCATTCACACATTCGTGTAAAAGCATCTCACGCTTAAATCTTTCTTCAAATTACCTTCCCAAACACAACAGATCCCACTTCAACCCGCAGCTTCCTTTTCTTCTCTTCACTTTTTCTTTTATTGCCACAAGTACACACAAAAAAAATAAAAAAGAAAGGAAGGAAGGAAGAAACAAAGGAAAAGAAAAAAATACAATGAAACAATGCACATTACTTTGTTCATGAACCAGAGGTAGCCAGTGAAAATTTCACTATTTATAATTCCTTAATTCATAAATATGCATTTTGAAGATTTGGTCATTTATTTTAGACTGATATTTGCAACAATTAAAACAGCATTTATATATTCCAAAAAATATCTCCACATTTTTTGTGTTAAAGCTGTTAAGGAATCAATTATGAACATCTTTCATTTACCTCAATAAATTTTAACAATTCAGAAGATTTTTTTAAAAATCTGATGATTGAGTAATGATAACATGCTTGCCTACTACTTATGAGAGCCTAGGATCATTCCCAAATAATAAACAACAGAAACAATTGTAACATTTTTTGTAATTTTTTTGTATCTTCCATTTGTATACAGGTAACTTTTTCATTCATTGTTCCAAGACACCTAAATACTTTGCTGTTGATTGTTGTTATAAAGCCAATACTTGATAAATAAATGGAAGAAATGTCAGAAAAATAAATGCTTAGATTATTACTGAACTTTTGAAAATCTCCATTTTTCTTCTTTTGCTTAATTTTTCCACACACCATGACACATATGACAAATGATGAGATGGCAGAAAAAGACATGATTCTTGATATAAAAAAGCATTGTCATGTGTCATATCCAAACCCTTAAACTTCGACATAATTAAAGCCTGTTCCTGACCTACTTTGCTAAAGTGATCGCTTGTCGATGTTCCTTTGCAAAAAGGCTGTCATGAATTTGCTCACATTCAAGAAGCTATAAGCCTAAGTCTCTCTCCTTTTTGAATTGCAGGATATGCTGGGTGACTGTTGTTTACTCCAAAATTATAGTTTCTGTATTCATCGCTGGTGGGTAGTGTGAGGAGATCCATACCGCGTCTTGGTACAAATGGATTGTGTGATGGGAATCCTGGGGAACATTTATGATGCTTGCGCTATTGCAACTGCTGTTCTCGGTTTCCATTCACTGTTTCAAACCCTGGCCCTGACAAGAGCAGAGACAGCCAATGATTTAAGTGTTGAAGGATAGCGCTGCTGTGATAGCAACAGTGGCTATGATGAACGGCCCGCATAGCAAGCACGAAGGAAGGAAGATGTGAATTAGGAGAGGGTGGATGAGATGTGACAGATTTAAAGCCTTTCCCCCGAACATCTGCCTGTTACTCTGCGAGGCAAAAGTGCACTATTTTAATTTCTAGAGGTTTTCTGGAATGTCACAGTAAATTTGTTTGACTCACAGGTTAAATATGAATCACTATTTAACCATCTCACAAGCCTGGGAGGAACTGCTGTTTACACTCAATCTTGACCTCATTGAAAATTTCAATTTTATAAAGTAATACACATGATGTTTTAAAATAAATATGAGATAGGATATACAATGTCAAAGTGAATATTAGCTTTATTTCTTAGGTAAGTTATAACTCCATATAATATTATGTGATCATTTATAGATATTCTGAATGATAGATAAACCTTACTTATTTTGAGCATATATAGGGGGAGGAGGTCTCCTTCAATCACAGACATAGGGGAGGGGAGAATGGGGGAAGTGGGAGGGAGAGAGAAATAGGAGGATACAAGGGAAGGGCTAACAATTGAGATGTAATATGAATAAATTAATAAAAAAATGAAAAAAAACTTATATTTTCTCAAATTTTGCTATATATATATATACATATATATATAAGCATTCATGCATGTATATTGTATGTAACTTATGTAATAATAGATGTTATAGAAATATTGTATAATTTCATACAACTGCAGTTTTAAACACTTAAATATCCATTGAACATGTAAACCACATTCCTACTTCAGAGCTTCAATTGTCAAGGTGGAACAGGGTACAGAAAACGTGTAAAAGCTATAGAAAGTAAAGACCATAGGGAAAGTGTCTTCAAGACACAGTATGTATACACATAATGGTTTTGTTACTATCCACAAGACCCATGCAGTACCAAACCAGAACAAATGTAGAACAGAAAACAGAGAGGAACACGAATTTCCACTCCTAGTTGAAGTGCTTTGGGTTATTCTTAACGGCTAGTTAAGTGTTCTTCAAGAGTATAGACCCCCATTTTAAAGAGTTTTATTTATTTTATGGCTATGCGTGCTCTATCTGCATGTATACTTGCATGCCAGAAGAGGGCAAAAAGGGTATAGATGCGTGGGAGCCACCTTGTGGTCGCTAGGAATTGAACTCTCCAGTCAAAATTATCCCTATGATACATCAGTGGTGCAAAGCAGCATGATGTGGGGTGAGGTCTAATGGAGCGCAAGACATTAACAAGCCAGAGGGAGCAGTTTCTGCACAATGCCACAAAATCTGAGGGTTAAACCAGCTGCAGTGGGAACAGCAGGAAACAGCATGTGTGTCTGCAGAGCACTGAGGGATACTGATTCACTCAGAAGTAGATAATGAAGTAGGAAACTGAATAAATAATAGAAAAAAGAACGACACTTTACTGTTGCAGATATATTGAAGGTGTATTTTTATCTGGGTAAACAATTTTCATTATGTTCTTTATAATCATATATAATATATACAAATATGTGTGTATGTATATATTTCTCTGAGCGTTCTCATAAGCAGTTTTAAAGAAACCATTGAAAGACAAGGGCATGGAAGTTGCACATTAGCAGAGGTTAAATACTGAGAAACGCTACTTTGATGGTCACACACATCATTCCCCTTCTCTCCAGAACTGGGAATTGTGGAGCTAAGCACACAGAAAGAACCTGAAAGGAAAGAACCTAAAAGGCTTAATTGCATGGGACAGAAAATATTATTTGTGTTTTCACCTATGGAATAACTTAGTTATGGAAATTACCTAAGACCTACAAGCACTGCATTGTTATGAATTCTGACCTGAACTCTGACTTTGAATGCATGTACTTATGTGGCTTGTGGTACTTTGAATGAGAAATCCGTGTTCCATAGTCGGGCACTGGAACACTTGGTCTTTAGTATGTGGTGATAGTTAGCAAGGTTTGGGAGGTAAAACCGTGTAAGAAGTTGGGATATAGATGTTGGCTTTTAGAGTTTGCAGCCTTGTGCCTTTTTCAGTTCCCTTCTTTCACTGTGTAGTTGCAGTTGAATTTGTGAATCCTCAACATTCTCTTGCTGCTGCATCTGCCCATAATGGTAGATTGGTAATCCAGTGGACCAGAATTTTGTTTGCAAGTGGGTGTGGATATTAAATATCTTTATTTCAAGTTGCAATCTGTCTAAAACAATATAACATGATAATGTTCTGCATGTGCCACTTCGTTAACTTATTTGTCATCCTCTGGTCTCTGAGGTGGGTACAAGGCACAGTGATAACAGATGTGTATTTGTGTCAGTTGAGTGTTTAACACTTAGAAATAAGATACAGAAATATCTATAAGCTTGCAAGCTATTTCATTTTAGGCAGAACAACAAAAGTCTTCTGTATGGAAAAAATCTTCACAACGTTTGAAGGGACACTTTTTAGCATCATAATGCAACACAAAACATCCAGGAAAGCTAAAACAGTCCTAAAAAAGTATAAGAATTGCTGGAGGTATTATCATCCCAGATCTCATACTGTACTGCTGAATGATAATAATAAAAATAGAATGGTAATGTCACAAAACAGGCTCATTGATAGAGAAAATGGTCTCAAAGATCCAGACATAAAAGTCCACACACCTATGGAGACCTGGTTGTTACAAAGAACCCCAAAATACACACTTTTAAAAAGACAGCATCTTCAACAAATAGTACTTCCGGGCACGTAGAACAATACAAATAGATCCACGTTTACCACCCAGAACAAAACTCCAACACCAGTGGATCAAAGACCCCCACACAATAAGGGCAAATACACTGAAAGAAGAGACATCACACCTGGGCTGAGCAAAGGAGATAGATGGGGCTAAGAGAGAGGAATTCTGGGAAAAAGAAAGGACGGCCACGAGGAGGAAGGAAAGAGACCTGAAGTGAAGAGAGGAAGGCCGCCATGGGTTAGCTGGAGGAGAAGCACGTGGCCCGAGGCGTGGATGGAAAATCCAGTCCAGATAAAGAACATTAACAAGTATATAGGAGAATAGATGGGAGGTAACTTGGTAGAAGTTATTAGAAACAGATGGCATGGGATTGAGACAGGGATCCCATGCCTGAGGCTCTACTATGGAAAGTAGTTAGTTTAAAGGATTAATATCTGCCCTGTCCCAGGTTAACTAACGCTATTTTAAAATATAACAAGTGTCTGTGTCTTAATTGATTGCTAGCTGGGCCTACAGATAATATAGATAATACATGTAGTTTTTAAAAACAATACAATAGGGAATACCCTTGAAAGCATTGACAGAGCAAAAGATTTTCTGAACAGAACACCTACAACACAAGTACAAAAGGAACAATCCGTTACAGGCCCTCATGAAACTGAAAACCTTCTGTATGGAAAAAGGACAGCATCATTCAATAAAATAATGGGAAACAGAGTGGAAAAATTTAGCCAACTATTCACCTGATAGAAGGCTAATATCTAAAATATACAAATAACTAAAAATTAAAATCTGGACATTTAGAAGACAAGTAACCCAGTTTAAAAATGGGGCACTTATGTAAGCATAGAATTATCAAAGAGGAAACACAAGTGGATGAGAACACACTTAAAGAAATGTTCAACAGCCTTAGTCAGCATGAAGTGAAATATGAGATTTTGCCTTAAACCAGTAAGGATAGTCAAGAGCAATAAAATAAATGGCAGCTAATGAGAAACATACAGAGTGTATTAGTACTCTCATTATAGGGGATAAGTGGAGGCTGGTGATATGAGGAGGGTATATGAGGAGTTTTGGTAGTGGAAACTGTAATCATAATAGATTGTACAAAAATATATTTTTTATTTGAAAAAATAAGAAAATAGAGTTAATGTCTAGGACATATAAGAATACTTTATTTTTCAGTTTTTTACTCTTTAAACTTATTTACCATTCCAAGCTGACTAGGAACAACTCTTGTGTGTGCGTATATATATATATACTAAGTACCTAAGATTTTTGTCCCTTTTGGTTACAGATAAATGATCACCTCATAAATGAATTTTCTTTTCGGTTACTAGAGTGAACACTATTAATAGAGCAATTATTCCATGATCTAATATCTATCAAAACACTAAAATAAATGCAATAAAGTGAAAAATAGGCCAAACAAACATTTTTAAAGTACACCGACTTTGATTAATTCACTGATTTGAGTTTGTGGTACAGTGACTTTCATGTATACCTAAAACATAAATTATTAGTGGAAATAATATGGGATTAAATAGTGATCAAAGAAAACTGGATATATATAAAGAAAGGTCACTGAGCTATGCATATAGACAGAATCATGCAAATCAATATGCAAAAGATAAAACATCTGCCTGAGAAACATACACACTAAAAACTTATGTACCAAAACCATACCACCAAAGAAGAGCACAATAGAAGAGCTTCTTAGTCATGAGCTCACTAAAGAACACACTCATACAGTATATTATTCAAGATAGTGAGGGGATGATAAACAGCAAGAGGGTGTAGATAATAATTGGTGTGATAATTTATAAGCTTTGTAATGTGTATGTGGGGCATTGAGCCTGAATGACTCTCACAGACTCACATGTGTTGATATGTGATGCCAAGTTGGTGGAATTGTCTAGGAAGAATTAGAGTATTTTCCCCCACTGGAGTTGGCCTTCTAGGTTTTAAGAAACAACCCTGCCAATCCCAGTCTCTATCTGCGTCCTGCCTGAAGATCAGAGTGTAAGTTTTCAGGTACAGCTTCAGAGCCTTGCCTGGATGCCTACATCCCCAGAATGATTGTCATGGGCTAAGCCTTGAAATTGTATGTAAGTCCTTGATTAAATGTCCTTTTCATAAATTGCATTGTTCACAGTTTCTCTTCACAGCAGTAGAACAATAGCTAAGACATTACGGCATGTAGGGAAAAAACGAAGAAAAAAAAAGGAGAAAACTAGTACCTGTTACATGCTCCCTCCCACTGTTCACCACTGCATAGAAATATCTGAGACAAAAAAATTGATTTTTGATTAATGAAATGTTAAAAGATTACTATGCTACCTTCTTGCTAAAACAGTTTCTTCAGTTGCTTTGATAGGTGGGTGGTGGTCACAAACCATCCAACTGATGCAGGACAGCAGCCTTGTTGGTTGTTGACCCTGAGTAACTTTTTCAGGGCACATTTCTGAGGATTCTGTCTGCTAAGGTGAATGCTGAAGAAAGAGGAAAAAGTAACCGAAACTAATCCTTTTGATGCATTAAGAGACACCTACTTGACTGGAAGATACTAGAATGAAAAGGAAACAAAATTATTGCAAAGCCTTTGATTTTTAGGGCAATAGTAGCTAAGAGATTAAGTGTATCACTGAAAAAAAAGGGGGGGGTCTTAAAGTTAATGGAAACAATCTTCATAGATGATGTGATGTATTTGCTGAGGTGCTGGATGCTTGCTATATTTTTTGTTTTGTCTTGTCATTTTCAATCATCTCTAACTTATATTTATGTAGCATTTCTTTTTTATCTTTGTAAAAATTAATTTATTTATGCATTTACATTCTAAGTTTAGACACCCCCCTCCTCTCCTCCAGGTGCCACCTCCCAGACTGCCTCCCTCGTCCCTCATCCACCCTCCCATATGCCTCAGATATTGGAGCCCCCTCATCCTCCCATGGCATCTCATCAAGTCCCATAAGGACTTGCATCCTCTGCCCCTGTGACCTAGTGTGGCAGTCCTGCCAGGGTGTCCGTGATCAAAAACAAGAAACAAATTCCATGTCAGAGACAGCCCCAATTCCCCTTACTAAGAGACCCACACTAAGCCTGATCTGCCTGTCTGATGGCTTTCTTTACTATGGCAATTCCTTCTGTTAGGCTTAGTCTACCTGCTTCAAGAAAACTTTCCACTGGGTGGTGGAGGCCGCAGTATGCCCAGCACTTGGGAGGCAGGGGAAGTTGATCTCTGCTAATTTGAGGCCAGCCCGGCCTGCAGAGTAAATTCTAGGACAACCAGAGCTACACAGAGAAATCCTGTCTTAAAATGACAAAAAGAGGGAGGAAAAAGACAAAAGAAGTGAAATTTTACTATGCATAAGATCATACATATTCAAAGTAACTTTGCCCAAAAAGATTCCTTAATATTGATATTCTAAAATTTTAATCCTGGGAAATTAGTAATAAATTAATCTGCAAAGAAGCTAAGTTGCCTCAGATGAAATACTAGTCAACAATTTCTAGTGACAGCAGTCATATCAATTTTGGAAAATAGTCTGATATTTCTTTTCTGAATACAGAGTTCAATCTGGAGGAATGATCTCCAATTAACATTAGATGAAGCTATAAGAACAAAAACTTCATAAACGTAGAGAGTATTTTGCATTATGGGGCACTTCCTACATTAATTTATATATGTCTTTAAATACACACACACACACACACACACACACACACACACACACACACACACATATATATATATATATAGAGAGAGAGAGAGAGAGAGAGAGAGAGAGAGAGAGTGAGAGAGAGAGAGAGAGAGAGCTTTTTCAAGGTTTTCAATCTTAGAACAAGATGCAACATAGAGGTCAAGCACAAGAGGTTCAGAAAAAAAAAAAAGAGGCAAGAAAAACATCATTTATTTTCCAGTGGAGAGTATTTGTTGCTAGACTAGTGATGCAGTGCTCACATTATGCTGACATGCAGGATCTTAAGACTTATGTTGAAAGCCTGGCAGAGGAAAATAATAATGTGTAGTTGTGCATAGTCTTGAAGGATGGTGTTAGCATCAGTTCCCTTGTCCTTGCTGACTAAATCACTCTTGCTTATTGGAATCTATGTTAGAGGAGAGTTTTGTGGGGGAACATCAGCTTGAGCCTAATGGATACAGATTTAATATTGCCTATGGGGGGAGTTATTCCATAGAAGCCTCATCTGAGGGATATCATATTTCTGAAAAATTAACATGACGGTGGCTTGAAGAACTGTATGGAGCTCTGTGATGTCTGAGTAACACCACGAAGCCTTTCACAACGCAACATTCTTTTTCATTTCACTTGGATTTTTCTTGTAAAAAGATTAATTTCATTCCTTTTCCTCTCTAATAACTAAGGCCATAATCCAGAAAGGTTGTTTAAAATCAAATATTTTAACTTATTACCTTTATCCAGGTATTTAAACTATTTACGGTAGTTCAATTTTTTTTAACAGTAAATTGTACAAAATAAGCAGTGAATAGTTACTAGCAGTTATCAGAAGACACCGTGCCATGTGGAAACCACAAGAAAACCCACAGAGTCTAACAACCTGAGCTCATAGAGGCTCACAGAGACTGAACTGACAACCAGGAAGCCTATGGAGAACAGACATTGACTCTCCACATGTAGGCTACGGCTGTGTAGCTTGGTCTTTTCATGGGACATCTATCATCGGGAACAGGGGATTGTCTCTGATTCTTTCACCCACTTTAGTGTGCCTTACCTCCTAATGGACTGCCTCATCCAGCCTCAATATGAGGGAGGAGCCTAGTCTTACAACTTGACATGCCATAGTTGCTTGATAGTCAAGGGAGGCCTGACAATTCTGAAGAGAAACAGAGAATGAGTAGGTGGGGTGGGACAAGGAAGAGATGGAGGGGATGGTGTGGGAGGAAGGTTGGGAGGAAAAACTGGGGTCAGGATGTGAAAAGAAAGAAAATAGTGTATTTATAAAAAATATATACTTCCAGCTATTCACATACATTAGAAAGAATTGCCCTACCCAGTTTCCTACAGCTATGTTTGTTTCTTTATTTTAGTGAGACCTCTTGATGCCAGTAGAGTAAAATTTAAAACTAAACTTCAGACAACAAGGTCTCACTTAAAAGCAAGGGATATGGTCTAAGTGGGTTGAAATCAAAAGTTAAGTCCTGGTTTATTATAGATCATTTCTTTGCTCATATATCAATTTCAATTGTAACAAAAAAGATATCTAGGGACTGATGATAAGAAACTGTCTCGTAGGCAAAATCTTCAAAGTGTCATGTATATTCAAGTGAGAATTTCAAAGTTTTGACTCATTGATATGATCATGCCTCTGCTTCATTAGGCCTAGAATGAAATCTATAACAAAACATAAGAAAAGGAAACTATTATTTGGTTAAGGTATGATACTCAGGCAATCAATCAAATGAATCCAAACAAAATGGTAACTGAATTTGCTGTTGATGAAATAGTATTTAATATCCATCCAGCTGCTTCTATAAAGTTAGATCTTGCCTTATGAGAGGTATGGCTAAGTGGATTAGTGTGACTCCTATCATTTAATGAGCATGATCCATGTTAAAATATTCTTGCAATCTTGCAACAGTATCTCTATCGACTTTCTAAAAGGGTAAAAGTTACTTAGTACAAGAGATATTTATGGCTATTCAAGGCACTGTGGTTAACATTAATAATACAATTTCTCTTCTCTAAGAATTCAATTGAAGTAAAAATTATAAATAATAGCAATTTATGAAAAATTCTTATGTGTCATTTTTACTGTCTATTTAAATTTCATTAAAGGACATGTTAAAAATTTTAAAATAATTCTCTTATCAAGCCTTGGGAAATAATAATGGCAATATTGAAAAGAAGATGTAAGGTACAGCACTAATATCATATTAGCTTATTTTCTTCCTCCAAATGTGGGATTTACTCAAGTAAAAGAAAATTGGAAGAATGACTTGGGCATGCTGTGACATCATTCAAATAGCTAATAATAGGTAGAAGACACCTAGCCATCACCTACTATATAATATTTTAAATATCTAGTTAAATTTTAAAATTTTGACTCAATGAAATTGTTGTTTCCCTATAACAGCACTTAGAAGATAACTTTATTCTTCCACGTTAACTGTGGAAACTGGTAATATAGAAAGAACTTTTACGAAAATGTTTGGACATGCAATGATAACACTGTATTGTACTAATTTGATGCAAATATCACTAAATGTACATGCTTGCCTCCATCATTTTATAAATATAGTTGATGTTAGCTTTTCTCATGATTACAAAATCCAGACATTCATGATAAAGTTCATTTTCTATGTTGTATTATTATTATAACTGAAATTATAACTAGTAAGTAAAAGTTGAAGTGAGAAGTAACAATGTGTGTATGGTAAAAATAGACAATACCAAACTAAACTATTTCTTGACAGAATGAATTTCACACATATGCGTCAGAAAGGTCTATCTATCAATTGTAATTGGTATCCATAAATAAATTCATCACTGTAACACAACTTCATATTATGAGGCTACCATAGTTACTTATGTTATTTCACCCCCTACCATTTTCATTTAAACTTCATTAATTTTTTAAACATTCCTCTTACCTTGTCTATTTATATTTACATAATTTGAAATCCTTATACTCAAACATGACACCTGTATAATGAATACCTGATAATATGCCTTCTACTAATTTTTGTGACATGTATATTCTCATTTGTAATTATTATGTTGCTAAAGATTATCTTTAAATCAAAGAATTGAAACTTTACAAAATTAAACATTAAAATATATTTATGAAAGAGACTTGATACCCTATGGGCATATACAGGGGGAAGAAGTCCACCTCAGTCACAGTCATAGGGGAAGGGAGTAAGGTGAAAAGGGAAGGGAGGGAGGAATGGGAGGATACAAGGAATGGGATAACAATTGAGATGTAATATGAATAAATTAATAAACTATATATATATAGGAAAACAAAACAAAATTATGACCCTAGTATTGGACAATGTAAATAGTTACATTGGTGTTTTGAGAAGGAAGAGATAACTGATGAAAGACTAGAGATGGTTGAGTCAAATTTCAAATTTGACTTTAGAGATGGAGAGAGAGAGGCAGAG